>NW_026057577.1:115960726-116003535 GCF_023721935.1 Panthera uncia
ATATATATATATATATATATATATATATATATATATATATATATTGCCACAAGTTTGACCAAAACACCTGCCACAAGTTTGATCAAAGCACAGTACGCACACACAAAAGGCCATGAAAAGAGGGATACAGCTTGAGGGGATCAGTGTCCATCTTTTCCAGAGGAAGCCAAACCCCATGGGAAACAGGAGCCGTAGGCCTGGGCACTGGGCACACTCCAACAGAAGGGAGTATTGGCACACAAGAGCCATGGCTGACTCACAACATGTCCAAATGTGCCTACAGCTCTTTGTACAAGGAAGTAGCTCAGATGTGTATTAAAAGAAGGGGAGGTGGTCATAAAAATACTACAGCCCAGCTGATAAGGAGCTAAGGACAAAATGATTACCAAAACTGCTATCAGTGCGATCCTCTGTCACTCACAAAACATGAGTACAAAGAACGTGGCTGTGGTTTTCTTACCAACTTAAAAGGCCCTGAGAAATTCCAGATTATTTTGATTTATGACTATAAATGTCATCCTTACCATATAACATGGGAATGCCTTATCTTTATATGGAAGAGTAGTTTCTAATGACCACTCTTTTGTTTATTTCCACAAAAAGAAATATAAAACACAGAGTGATGTATTATTCTAAGATGTGAATTCCCTCCCTAGTACATTTCTGCCCTTCCCCTCCAGATAAAGAAGTCTTGCCCTTTTGGGCAAACAGAGATGCCTGGCATCTGCCCTTTGAGAAAGGTCTACAGCAAGGGGACAAAGATGATCCACAGTGACAAGCCCTGAGCTGTGCCTCTCAGGCTTGCACATGACTTGTCTGTACAATCCTTGGTGGTCTTGCCCTTCTGAGAGAATATTCAGGAGCCAGCAAGTCTAAATGAGACCAGCATACAAAGCAGCTCCCTTGTGAGTTTTCCCGCACTAGGAAAAGGAACTTTCTGAATCATCTCTGAGCCTATGCCAACTTTATTAAATGGTGCTTTGTTCCCAAGGGAATTTTTAATTGAGAAAGCATTGGCAATATACAACATGCTTTACAGTGGTTGGTGATGCTAATCAATGTGGTTAAATGAGAAGAAACAGCCTCCCCTCTCAGATTTTGATTTTTTTTTTTTTCAACGTTTTTTATTTATTTTTGGGACAGAGAGAGACAGAGCATGAACGGGGGAGGGGCAGACAGAGAGGGAGACACAGAATCGGAAACAGGCTCCAGGCTCCGAGCCATCAGCCCAGAGCCTGACGCGGGGCTCGAACTCACGGACCGCGAGATCATGACCTGGCTGAAGTCGGACGCTTAACCGACTGTGCCATCCAGGCGCCCCCCCTCTCAGATTTTGAAATCAAATCTGAGGTACTCTTATCAGTACAAACGTATTTATAAAACGAAAAAAAAGAATAAAGCTTGGAAGATAGCTAATGAAAGTTTCTGCATACGTTATTCAACAGATTTTTATTGAACACCTTTTAAGTAACACACAATCACATCATCTTTTAAGATGCCATGAATCCACCATTACTATGTAGTTGAGGAAACAGGGACGCTCAAGCTTTGAAACAGTCCCAATGCCACGTCCTACTAAGAGAAAAAGTGACTTGTCTGATACACCACGAAAAGAACATTTTTAAATAAAAAAGTAGGGAGGGAGACAACTTGAAACAACATAGTAAGCTGTAAAATAAACACATGTAAAGCAATCAAATTTCCAGGTTTCCCCAAAGAGGCACGGAAACACCATAGGAATAGGTGGCATAACCAGAAACCACTCAGGCTCTAAAGGGTGCTTCAATTTGAAGGAATGTATATATGCACCGAGTTATATAAACTATCTAAGCAGACTGATAAGGCCAACATTAGCAGAGCTGTTCTGAAACACAACCACCAACATACTGATCATCTATCAGAAAGACTGGCTTAAGACCTAACCGACCTTCTACTGCTATCGTGACTTAGCTGTAAACCCTTGTTTTATGACCAGCGCTGTATGCCGTGTAAACAATTGAAAATGTCTGCCATGGAAAAAACATTTAGTGAATTAATAAATTACTCCCTAATTTGTGTTATGTAGACCACTAATTTGTTTTAATTAACAGCCATTATTAACAGTAAACACATGAAATTACGTTTGAAATTTACAGACAGGCCCTCACTGAACACGTGCTCCCATTAGCGTGCAGGAGTTGGCCGATACTCTCCCAGATTGATAGTGATGACTCAAATATAAGACTGTTGTTTGAACCTACGTGTAAGTATCTTGTTAAAAGTATAAATAAGGTAAATAATTCACTGATCGTTTTTCTTACTTTAGACATTAGTGGGCATTTACCTCTAGCTAATATGCACATACATAAATGATGTAAAATGCCTTATGAAGAGCAAATACATTTATTTAAATGGTATTAAGCTACTATTCCAATCAAAGAGCTTCAGACATTCTACCTACAATGATAACAATGAAAATTTTAAATAAAAGTATCATATACAGCCAAAATTGTAATATGTATTGCTTTTACCAAAAAAAAATTTAGAAAAAAAAGCACCTAATTACATTTTCCATCATAAAAGATTAAATTGTAGGCAGATGAATAGAAGAGGGAATAATGATCTAACATTTCACTACATATCATAGACAGTCATTTCTGATGCACACATCTGTGATTCTTACCCACCTAACATATCAAATCATCAATATCAATTCATGTAGCTGCAAATTCTTTTCTGAATCAATCAACTTCTGTTTTCAGTAAAGGATAACTAAACCGATTTTTTTCCTTTGCTGTGCTGGCTCATGTACTGTGTCATTTAAAAGGGAACAAAACAACAAAACCCATTTGATTGGCTGTAATTCACTTTAACATTTGATTAGCTATAATATATTTTAAATGCATCTACTGAAAAGTTAGCACTCTGTGCGCTTATTAAGGTAGGTAAAAGTAAAGAATCAATTTTCACACATACAATAGAATTTCACCGTGGTATAAATTTGTTTGTTCATTCCAAAAGCAAAAGCAGAAAGGAAAGGCATGTGATCTGAATAGACAATCACATTTTTGAGAATTTTTACAGTTGGTCTTGAAGAATATTTATTGGTTGTCATTGTGCATATGGAGATTGACCCAAAGAGATAAGTTCTTCTGGAGAAACTGAAATCCTCTACTTAAAATTTAAAAGGGGAACTAAATTCCTCACAAATATATTTTTTAAAATATTTCAATGTCTCTAGGACTTAAACCTCTGAAATCTTTTAAAAATTTCCCTTCCCTCCTCCTAAAAGAAGGGTTTGCTTTGTTTTAAATTTTTTAACGCTTATTTATTTTTGAGAGAAAAGGACAGAACGTGAGCAGGAAAGGGGCAGAGAGAGAGGGAGACACAGAATCTGAAGCAGGCTCCAGGCTCTGAGCTATCAGCACAAAGCCCGATGCAGGGCTCCAACTCAAGAGCCATGAGATCACGACCTGGGCTGAAGTCGGACACTTAACCAACTGAGCCACCCAGGCGCCCCATGTTTTGTTTTGCTTTTTAATCTAATAAGGAATAGAAATAAACCTGTTTAGGGAAATCTGGAAATATTCTTCAACAATGCATATTTTTTCTCATGTTTCCTTTATTTTTCTCATTCAGTTTTCTCTTTTTTTTCCTTCTTCTTTTTTTTTTTTAATTTTTTTAACGTTTATTTATTTTTGAGACAGAGAGAGACAGAGCATGAACGGGGGAGGGTCAGAGAGAGGGGAGACACAGAATCCGAAACAGGCTCCAGGCTCTGGGCTGTCAGCACAGAGCCCGAAACGGGGCTCGAACTCACGGACCGCGAGATCACGACCTGAGCCGAAGTCAGCCGCTTAACCGACTGAGCCACCCAGGCACCCCTTCTTTTCCTTCTTCAAGAACTTATTCTTACCTCTAATTGTAGGATTTACCCCCTCCAAGGATAAAGGTACTACCCGCCACAAGTAAATCATAAATTCAATGTATCACACCATCATAGAGCTTTAAAGGGCTTCGTAACTTTCCACATTATAGGTTTGAGTGAACAAGAAAGCAAAGAGAGGTTAACAGATTGATTTGATACCAGATAGCAAGAAAGTGATAGAATGAGCACAAGAGCCCAATATTCATGCAAACCTAAACTACCTAAATGAAATTAAATACAAATCGGCCAAGAATAAACCATCACCTTTTTCTGAAAAGAAAGACCCCTGGCCTTTGCTATCCAAACACTTAACCCATATTAATGGTAAATCACCATCATCGTCATCATGATTATCATCATCACCAGGGTCTTGAAAAGGCAACCATTTAATCTAAGGAGTGAGACAGAACAATCTATCCCTAGTAGAGGATACACTGAACTCAAAGCCCCTGGGCAAGAGTACAAGGAGAAATTTAGTATCTATCCATTGCTTCCTAACGCAGGACTTCACTTCAGGACTCTGAAGTAAATTTTTAAAACAAGCATCTGAGAACCAAATGATAACATTAAAAAAATCATCATCCATTCCAGGCATCTGAAAGTTGATTCATAAGGGAAGGGAATTTTTAGCTTATTGCCCATATTTGCATGCAAAGTAAAAGCTATTACCATATTTAAGGGGCAAAAATATACTTTAACATTCACAGTGAAAAGGCTGAGCAAGAAATAATAAGTTATCTCTAATCAGTAAATTATTTCAAATGACATCTGATAGCTGTTGACTGTTGCCAAGCCACATTACAGATCATTCCAGTAAGCTGGCTATAAAACAATACAATTACCAATGTTAATTATCTGCTGCAGAAATATTCATGACTTAAAGTGAAATGAGATGCCTCCTTGATGCTGGACCGTCCCAAACATTTCTAGTGAGTACACAACTCACATTACTCTTCAGGGTTAGGAAAGGTCTGGGATAACATGAGATGTGTAGAATCTTTAAATACACAAAACACCCGTATCTGAAAATTCGGGCAAATTCTCTCTGAGAGAGGCAATGTCCTGTGTTCACTACATCCTATTTCCTCCAGAAGACACAGCTGGATTCCAAGGTCCCAAGAGGACTGAGAAGCATATACCTTTTGATATCGATTCTTACACCAAATTTCAGTAGCTGAACACAATAGCTGTCGACTTCTCATCCATATCACAGTATATGGAGAAGAGCAGGAGATTCTGCACCACACAGTCAATGAGGGCCCCAGGCTTATTAAACTATTGTGCCCCACAATCTGCAAAGGCTTCATCTTCCTCCGCATTCAATCCACATGCAAGAAACAAAACATGGAAGTCATGACGAAAAGTTTCATGGGCAAAGCCTTGGAGGGACCTACATCATTTCCATCCACACTCCATTCTCTGGAACTCAAGTGTATGATCACAGCTAACTGCCAGGGAGGTGGAAAAATGTAGTCTCACCGTGTGGCCAGGAAGAAAGGAATTTGGTGATCACACAGAAGTCTGTACCACAGCATCTTTTAACATCGTTAATACACTGGGCTTATTGTAAGATTTAATTACTTAGAACTCCAGTTTTCCAATGCCTTTAATTAGAAATTAACGGCAGAGGAAAACAAATATCCACAAAGGCATACCTTGGAGACACTGCATGTTCAGGCCCAGACTACTGCACGAGAGCAAGTACTGCAATAAAGCCAGTCAAATCACGAATTTTTGTTTCCCAGTGCATAAAGTTGTGTTTACACTACACGGTAGCCTAGTAAGGGTGCAAAAGCATCATGTCTGAAAGAACAATGTACACACCTTAATTAAAAAAATACTTTGTTGTCAAAAAGCACTAGCCATCATCTGAGCTTTCAGCCAGTGGTAATCTTTTGCTGATGGAGGGTCTTGCCTCGATGTTGATGGCTGCTGACAGATCAGGGTGGGGGGTGTCGAAGGCCGGGGTGGCTGTGGCAATTTCTTAAAATAAGACAACCAAGAGTTTGCCATGATGATTGAGTCTTCCTTTCACTAATGAGTTCTCTGTAGATGAGATGCCATTTGATAGCATTTTACCAACAGGAGAACTTCTTTCAAAATTGGAATCAGTCCTCTCAAACGGTGCCACTGATTTATCAACTCAGTTTGTGTAATACGCTAAATCCTCTGCTGTCATTTCAACAGTCTTTGCGGCATTTTCACCAGGAACAGATTCCATCTCAGGAAACCACTTTGTTTGCTCATTCAGGAGAACCAGCAACTCATCCATTCAAGTTCTGTCATGAGGTTGCAGCAACTCAGTCACATGTTCAGGCTCCACTTCTCCTTCTAGTTCTCTTACCATTTCCACCACACCTGCAGTGACTTCCTCCACTGAAGTCCCAAACCCCTCACCGTCATCCACGAGGGCTGGAACTTCCACAGTCCTATGAATGCTGATACTCTGACCTCTTCCCTTGAATCAGGAATGTTTTTAAAAGCCATCTACAATGATGAATCCTTTCCAGAAGGTTTTCAATCTCCTTTGCCCGGATTCATCAGAGAAATCACTATTTATGGCAGCTAAAGCTTTACGAAATGTATTTCTTAAATAATAAGACTTGAAAGCTGAAATTACTCCTGCAGAATGGATGCTGTGTTAGCAGGCATGAAAACGACATTAATCTTATTGTACGCCTCCATCAGAGCTCTTGGGTGACCAGGTGCCCTGTCAATGACCAGTCATATTTTGAAAGAAGTCTTTTTTCCTGAGGTCTCAACAGTGGGCTTAAATTATTCAGTAAACCATGTTATAAACAGATGTGCAGTCATCTGGGCTTTGTTGTTCCATGTATACAGCACAGGCAAAATAAATTTAGCATAATTCCTTAGGACCCTAGGATTTTCAGAATGGTAAAAGAGCACTGGCTTCAACTTAGAGTTGCCAGCTGCATTAATCCCCTACCAAGAGGGTCAGCTGGTCCTTTGAAGCTTTGAATCCAGTCATTGACTCCTCCCATTCAGCTATGAAAGTCCTAAATGGCATCTTCTTCCAGTATGAGGCTGTTTCATCTACACTGAAAATCTGTCATACGGTGTGGCCACCTTCATTATCTTAGCTAGATGTTCTGGGTGACCTACTGTAGCTTCCACATCAGCACTTGGTGCTTCATTCACCCTTCACTTTTATGTTAGGAAGACAGCTTCTTTCCTTAAGTCTCATGAACCAGCCTGTGCTAACTTCAAACTTATCTTCTGCAGCTCCCTCACCCTCCCCAGCCTTCACAGAACTGACGACAGTCAGGTCCTTGCTGCGTATATAGGCTTTGGCTCAAGGGAATGCTGTGGCTGGTTTGATCTTCTATCCAGACCACTCAAACTTTCTCTACATCAGCAATAAAGCTGTTTTGCTTTCTTATCATTTGTGTGTTCGCTGGAGTAGCACTTTTAATTTCCTTTAGGAACCTTTCCTTTGCATTTACAACCTGGCTAATCGTTGCAAGAAGCAGGCCTAGCTTTTGACCTATCTCGGCTTTCAATGTGCCTTTCTCACCAAGCTTAATAATAATTTTCAGCTTTTGATTTAAAGTGAGAGACATGTGACTCTTCCTTTCACTTAATCATTTAGAGGCCATTGCAGGGTTATTAACTGGCCTAATTTCAATATTGCTGAGTCTCAGAGAATAGGGAGACCCGAGGAGAGGAAGAGAGATGGGGAAGAGTCAGTCCGTGGAGCACTCAGAACACACACAACATTTATCATAAAGTTTGTCCTCTTATATGGGCGCAGTTCAGGGCTCCCCAAAATAATTACAATAACAGCATCAAAGATCACCAATCACAGATCACCATAACAAATATAATAATGCTGGAAAAGTCTGAAACACTGCAACAATTACCAAAATGTGACAGAGAGACACAAAGTGAGCAAATGCTGTTGGAAACTGGTGCCGATCGACTTGGTCAACACCGACTTGCCACAAACCTTCAATTTGCAAAAAAAGGAAAAATCTGCAAAGCACCATAAAACAAAGTATGCCTGTAATTTTAATTTTTTTAAGGTATGCCTGTAATTTTCAAGATTTCAGTAATCCCTAAAACTTTCATGAAATCTGTTCAGTCCAGCTGTCCTTCCTCCTCAAATATTACACTGAAACATTCATTATGAAAACTGTTAACATATTTTAATTGGGCACAATGAAAAAGGAAACAGCTTGGACATGAAAAATAAAAGCTGATTCATCTACTTAGTCATGTTCCTTAATACTATTACAAAGCTACAAAAGTTTTAGAGCATGATACAGATAAACAGAAAACATAAAATAACATAAAAAAGGAAAGCGTATGTTCCAAGAACTGCTTGGAAAAGAAAGGCAGAAAAATCAGAACCCAGCTTTAGCACTTTTATTTAATCGCTACATGTTGCATACAAAGCGTGGTTTCTTATCAACCAGTAAGAACTTTTCTTTTCATTAAGGACAAGACGTTTCTATGAATTCACTCACCCCTTCTGGCTAAGACCCTATTGTGTTCAAAAAACATCTACAAAGTTACCAAAGAAGGAAAAAGATTCAGCCACGAGATAGTATCCATCTCATCCCCCTATTAGTACAGGCTATTTCCACTATACTCCTCCCTGTCTGAACTAATTAACCACAGACAAAGGAAGGCACAGAACAATACAACTAGTTAAGAAGTCACAGGTACTTGACTTCAGGATTTCAGGGAAAATGGGAGGATTCAGTGAACTGAATGGTCTCTCAAGAATGTCAGTTCTGGGGGTGCCTAGCTGGCTCAGTCGGTAGAACATGTGACTCTTGATCTCGGGGTCAAACCTCACATTGGGCATAGAGATTCCTTGGGGGAGCAAAACGTCATTTCTCAGACACACTCTGAGATAAATTACTGAATGCAAGGACTGTAACACAAGCCACAATTAGCTTAATGCTTCTTAAACAGCTGGCCAATTTTCATATTTCAAGAAATCATCTATCAGGGTATGACTGCTTCACAAAAGCCAAGACTACCTCTAACACACACACACACAGGTTTAGCCTCCTGCCCCCACTGGTGTGTAAATGGCATGTTTTCTGAAACACGGGAGGCACCCACTGCTGCTAACAAAAGAGACAGACTTCTCTTAAGAGCAGGAAAACCGCTACTGAAAAGTTTTGGACACAGGGATATTAAAGGACCGGAAGAGTTTTATTCCAAATCAAAAATATTTCATATATAACCCCTGCAGACGGTACTTCAGGTGAATCGCTTTATTAGATCATTACACCGCTCTTTTCCCCACAAGACGCTGAGGACACAGAAGAGATGTTACAGCAAGGAAACAGGACGGCCATGTACCGCTGTGCAAACTGTGTGCAGCAAAAGGGCTCCAGGCTAAGGGCTCCCAAGAGAGCCATGATCTAGCCCGGACTCTGCCCAGTAAGAGTTGCACCCTAGCACAGCTTGGCTAGGAGGAAGGGAAGCCATTTTCTCAATACCAAAGATCCATGTCAAAGAGCAAGGGTGAGGGGAAGGGAAAAAGGAAAGATGATCTCAAAAGCATGGTCTATTTCATGGAAATACAGACCTTGGTGTGTCAGGGTGTGCCAGATACTGCTTTTTGGCCCCAATATTTATTCAGACCCTTTTCTATAGAAATCTGATGCTTAGCTTTGGAACATGCCTGCCCCAAATCAAGACCCTGTGCTCCAGTTTCTCCCGGAACCAGGAATTATGATATGATCACGTTCTGGTCAATATGGTATACACAAAAGTATCTGGTAACAGGTTCTGGGACCCTCCTGTAAGAGGCAGCTGGTATATGTACCTTTGCTGCTGTCTTTCTCCATTTTTCCCTGTTGTCAGGAACAGGGGTACTACCTTGCGCCATAAGGAAGGGACGAGCCGGAAGGGCCTGAGTCCCAGAGCAGACCAGCCCTGAAAGACCTACGTGAGAAGGAAAAAAAAAAACTTCTCATGCAAGCCAATGGTATTATGGGCTTTTTCTTAATTGCAGCCAAATTGCCACGTGAAGACTTTGGAGCCTGAGGAACTGAAAACAAGAGGGGTAAGTGGGGCCCAAAACACACAACTTCCCTTGACACATGGCCTAGATCCCTACTGAATGCAAAACAACTGCCTGAGTTAGCTTAATGTCTCTCATAATGTAAGCAATGCTAAGTACACTTTTGGAGCAATAAAAAGAAGATTTCCTAAACATGTTCCTTTTGAAAGGTAAAAAGGATAGAAATACGTCAAATATTTTCAAATAACGTGCCTGATGATTTTATAGTTTGTAACACTTATACCTGAGAAGACACTACAGGGGGTGCCTGGGTGGCTCCGTTGGTTAAGTGTCTGACTTCGGCTCCAGTCATGATGTCCTGTTTCATGGGACTGAGCCCCAGGTAGGGCTCTACACTGACAGCACAGAGCCTGCTTGGGACTCTCTCTCCCTCTCTCTTTCTGCCCCTCCCCTACTCACATGTGCACGCACACTCACTCTCTCTCTCTCTCAAAATAAAGAAATAAACTTAAACAAAAAATTAAGACACTACGGGTTAAGTCTCTTAAAAGTTCAGGTGCTGGCATATGAAACTGATCTATAGCAGACTCTGACTTGTGATGAAAATAATTTCTGAGGATGTACTTGCATGTTTTGTTTCCAAGGGGTTTTATTTCTCTGGAGAAGCTGTGAAAGTATTTATTTTCATAATCTCCCTCTTTATCTTTAAACTACTTAACTTCTGAGAGGGAAAAGGATACACATTTTAATATGATTTTTCTTAAAGTCTACAACAAACAACCAAAATACTGACAATATTCTCTGTCCAAAGTCCTGTTGTCATACTTTAAAGATTAAAAAAATACATAAGCTTTCTCCATGGTTTTCAAAGCATTTTCAATTTATTCAATAATACGTCTCTTGTTTTTTTATCAAGAAGACATAAGGGCACCTGGGTGGCTCAGTTGGTTAAGTGTCTGACTTCGGCTCAGGTCATGATCTTGCGGTTCATGGGTTCAGACCCCACATCTGGCTCTGTGCTGACAGCTCAGAACCTGGAGCCTGCTTCATATTCTGTGTCTTCCTCTCTCTCTGCCCCTCTCCCACTCATGCTCTGTCTCTCTTTTTCTCAAAAATGAATAAACATCAAAAAAAATTTTTTAAAGAGCTGTTATCCTTAAAAAAAAAAAGACATTACACAAGATTACTTCTTTGGGAGAAAAAAGTAATTAAGGTAAATTTATCTGTGTATCACTATCAAAATTTAGAAAATCCATTAAGTTTTACCAACGTTCTTACGATGGTCAAACTCCCAGATGTTAAAATCAATTTCCACTGGTCACAACTATATAATTTCTCAAAAATTATACTCTCAATTTGACAACTTCATGTGTGAAATCGCCCTGTCTGTCATCATCAAATTCTCCTTACCTCTTGGATCATTTCCATCAGCATCCAAACACACTCTAGTATAATCTACTGTAATTTTTCTGAGCTACTATCAATGTCTTGTTAATATAATCAATGACCTCCATAACCCCAAATCCAATGGTCACTTATATCACTGCTGTACTCTCATGAGCACTGGACAGTCAATGATGTTCCCTTCTGGGCCACACTTTCTTCCGTGGCTTCCATGACACCATACTCTATCTTGGTTTCTATGTCTACACTCCTTCCTTTAGTATCAATTGCTGAATCCATCATCGTGCTTGACCTCTAAATTATAGAATGTGCCAGGGCTCAGTCTTGCATTCTCTTTTTTATCTGCATAAATGTTACATCATCTGTTCCTGGGCTTTAAATATCACCTGTATTTCAATAAACTCCAAATCCATCCTTCTTACCCTGACTTCACACTTAAAACTCCACAGTAAAAATCTAACTTCCTATCTGACCTAGCTGTTGATTCCCTACCCTACTTCCCAAACCTGCTCCTTTCCAGATTTCTCTATCTTTACCATCTAAATACTTGCTCAAGCCAAAAACCAGGCAATCATGATTACTCTTTCCTTCCCTCACCCGCCCCCACATCTGACACCACTTTTGGAAGCTATCCATTGCTCTGCACTTCCTCTTCTTTAACCCCAAGGCAAGCTACCATCATCTTTCCCCTGAACGTTGGTAATGCCTCCATCCCATCTTCCAACTAACTCGCTCTTTGTTTCTCCCAAGTTACCCGTGGTGTGCAGAGAAGCCAAAGTGCTCTGTTTATAAATTATGTAAGTCATTTACATATTTACAAATTATGTAACTTTCTTGCTTAAAACTCTCCAATGGCCTCCCTTGTAGTCAGAATAAAATTCGAATTTCTTGAGAAATGCCTGACATGACCTTACCCCTGCCTACCTTGCGTTGTTCACTGCTGTGCACACAGCACTAAGGACAGTGGCTGATGCGCAGAGTGTATGCAATTGCTACTTGTCAAATGAACTAATAAAGGTAATGAAAACACGCCATAAACTTGCAATATATTTATTAAAACACAGCTTACATTCCCTAGTAGCAAGGAACTGAACATTTTACCCAATTTCTTTAATCTGAGAATCTACTGTTGCAGAGCCTCTTTGATGAGCAAGTAAAAACCCATGACATTCACTGTATTGACACAACTATTAAATCAGACCCACCCTAAGTCGTATTAATTATTATCTCACTTAGAAAGTTCTGTGCAACATCATCAAGCTGTCTTCCTTTGTAACTTCACAGAAGTCTAAATAAAGTACGGAATAACAGCTTCTTTTCTTCACAAAAGGCTCCAATTTGACGATTCTTGGTCTCCGTGTTTCGGAAGCCCAAGGGTCTCATATATAGCCATTTTGAAACATGTCAAAGATCAGGACAGAATTACTCATTTTTATAAGGCATGATAAATTTGAGATTCTTGCTACAATGTCGGTTTCATGCATTCAACTATACTTTCACAAGCAGGAGTTAAAGAGGGATGGAATTACAGGAAGAAAGCTGGGAACCAAAAACTTACAATAAAGATGTAATCTAGTGTTCAGCTTTAAAGAACAGATGAAAAAAACTTGAATCGGTCTCATACATTACATGAGAATGAGAAGGCAACCCTGGCCCTTTCTGTGCCGTGAAGGCCTAACGGTTACAATTTCCACTCACGTGCAGCACAGGAATTTGCTAATATAAGTTAAGAGGTAGACATGCTGTGTATTTTAATTTAAATGCTAGCTTTTTAAAATATTCTCTTAGTTCATATTTACTGGGTCCCCTTGTTACATGTAACATGTAACACAGTGGTCTGAATAACTGTTTAAAAAGAAACATTTAAAAATTTTGGTGAAATCACATTGTTTTTTCCTCGCGAAGTGACCGATTTTGGTCATCTTTATTTGCAACGTTTCATTTTTAGAAGAGGTCTTGATGAATATGAGGACACTGATATACACACAGCCAGAGAAGTGTGAAGGAATTCGTGGAGAGAGAAGGAATTCATGGAAGTTATGAGTAAATTCCTAGAAAACACATAAAAATATAAGAGAATTCATAAAAATTTGTCCAAAGTTATGAAATTTATCCATTATGACTATTTTGGCAGGGTGTGTAAGGAGCATTTTCTCTCCTACCCACTGTTCCACCATTAAGATTATATGGAGTTAATTGTATTTGAATAAAAAAAGGCTGCATGGAAAGATTACTAAAGAGAGCAAGAATTGTGGGTGCTTTCATGAAGAGCGCGTGAGACATTTTCGACTATGCTAGTCTTGGCTGAATTCATGCTACTGTTTGCAGTCTTTTGAGGGAGCTGCAAGGAAAGGAGGCCCTGCCACAGGTCAAAAATTAACATGCTGCTCGGGTGGACCGTGCTTGGCTGACCAGTGATTTCGGTTTCCTGATGAACCCTTACCAAAATGAGAGCGAAGGAAGGGGGAGGCATGGGCATAAATTCACAAGGACACGAAGAAAAGAAGAGCCATCAGTGGAAAGAAACTTTCCAACACTTTTGAAAAAAGTTAAGTAAATCAGGAGAGTGGAAGAGGTAAGTAGTGGGCTACCTGCAAGAATGGACCTCACGAGAAGAAAGGCCGTTTGCCATCTTAAGGCACCGGAGAGGTTCAGGACCTCAGGCACAGTGAGCTGGAGGGAGGCTTAAAACCAGCCGGCTGCAGGCTATACACAACTGTAGGCCCAAGTCCCTCCCCGGTGACTACTTCCATGGGAAGGCCTATCAGCCTTCAAGCCCTCCTCCTCACACCCCAGAGCCTCCAGGAACCCTGCCAGAAACTTCATTTCCCAGAGCTCGTTTCTTCATCTGTAAAATCTGCATTTGTTTTCTACTGCTGCCATAACAAACTACCGCAAACTCAGTGGCCTGAACTGATACAAATTTATTATTATCTTGTATTCCCAGATGCCACAATTTCAAAATGAGTGTGACCAAGCCAAAATGGGGTTGTCAGCAGGGCCACATTCCCCCTAGGGGTTTGAGGCAAAAATCAGGTGTCTGCATTTCCAGCTTCCAGAGGCTGCCTATGTTCCTTGGCTCATGGTGCTTTCTTCCACCCTCACAGTAAACAGCCCAGCAGCTCCAAACCCCGGACTCTCCCCTTCTGCTGCCTTTATTACATCGGCTACTCTGACTCTCCTGCTTCTTGTAAGGATCTTTGTAATTACCCTGGGCTCACTACGGTCATCTAGGATAATCTCCCCATCTCAAAATCTTGATCTAATCACATTCTCAAAAGACGTCGTATCGTGTAAGGGAACATATTCACTGGCCCAAGGATTAGGATGTGGACATGTGGTGGCCATTACTCCTTCGACCGCATTACCTTGTCAGATTACTGAAAACATTACGTGAGATTATCCCAATAATAGCAATAATAGCTAAAGTTTATTGAGCACTCAAGAAATGCCAAGGACTTTTCTTAATCCCTTAGAGATTTAACAACCTCACAACAGCCCTATGACACACATACTACCATCTTGAGAAACGTATAGCACAATTCCTATACCTGACGTCACACAGCACGCATCTTACAGAAGGGGGACTCAAGGGGCACCTGGGTGGCTCAGTGGGTTAAGTGTCTGACTTCGGTTCGGGTCATGATCTCACAGTTCATGGGTTCAAGCCCCGCACTGGGTTCTGTGCTGACAGCTCAGAGCCTGGAGCCTGCTTCAGATTCTGTGTGTGTGTGTGTCTCTCTCTCTGCCCCTCTCCCGCTTGCGCTCTCTCTCTCTCTCTCTCAAAAAATAAACATTAAAGACAAAAAAAAAAGAAGGGGGATTCAAAATCCCATCCGCGTGCTCTTAACCACTCTGGTAAACACTCAGCAAATTTTAGCTGTTGTTATTACTATGATATGACTGCAATGAATTTATTACATAAATCTCTTGCCATGAACATAAAAACATGATAAACATCAAGCACAATATTAACATAAGAACTTTAGAAACACTTTCTGTGCCTCCCACTTTCCAGTTCTAAATATTCCTTACACCAGTATAAACACTTTCCTTCTTCTCCAACTCTGTATTTGGTCCCCATCCTTTATGCTCCGATGGTTCCCTATTTGTCCATACTGTCACTTGTAAAATCAGAATACACTGTAACGTCTGCCTCTTTATCTGGCCCTTGACCTGTGAGTGTCTTGAGGCCTGGGATTTCTCCATACTCAGGGTGGCCTGTAGAGCCTGGTCCTCAGTCGGGGCTTATTGAATGAATAAGTGAAGAAGTAACAAACGGCAGTTATTTAAAAACCTGGTAAGTTGTTTTGCCAAGAATCTTTAATTACTGCTACCATTTTGTATGCTTCTTAAAATATCTCCATAGATTAACATAAAATCAATATGAGGTTGAATAGATTCCAAAATGTTCCTGTTTATTTTGTTTCTGCAATCAACAATAATCAGAGAATGAAAAACATGAACATTTTGTTGTTTTATATGTGCTTCACAAATCAGAATATATTCACTGTGGAGAAACAGAAAACCTTTTCCAAAAGTTCTTTGCTTTTAATGAAATGCCAAATATCTATTTCTAAATGTATAGCTTGGATAAGTCTACAAAATGGTAATCAACAGCCAAAGGTGAGCATGCATTGTTTGTTCTTATTGTTTTGGACATAATTTAGTTTTTGCCATTCAACTTTGTAGTCCATTTCAAACCATCTTGCACAAAGTGAAGATTAATACAACTTACAACTGATAAAGAAGAAAATCATACTGTAATATATGTATTTGTCAGAGACGGAAGAAGTAATAAGATCCTTCGGGAAGTAGATAGATCAATTTTGCAGAAAAACCCTTTAGATTTTTACTTCTCCAAAGGCTTATCATAATTGCAATGATTCTAGATAAATAATAACCTGGTTATCATTCACTCCACTGGCTTTAAAGCCAAAAGAGGGTCAGCAGGTCTATTAATAATCACTACAGAAAACAGCAATAAAAGGTAAACCAGTAATAATGTTTCACCAAAGATGCTTTTGGCTGCCAAGTGTCAAAAGTCCAAACTGAACCGACTTTAAAAATAAAACCATGATTATCTTACATTTAAAAAGTATAGAAATGTATGTTGGGAGTACAGGTGTTGGGGATGGGGGGTAAGAGTGAAGTACTCCACCACTGTTTAATTGTTTAATTCAGCAGCTCAACAATGTCATCAAGGACTCAAGTTTTTCCCATCTTTTCTCTCTTAGGATATACCAAGTTTCACCTTTGGGTTAACTTCCTGTGTGGTGCACAAGGTGGCTGCTGCAGTCCCAACATTACATCCAGACATGAGAATGTCTAAAGGCTTCCTGTGTGTTTCCTTCTTAACAGCATAGGAGTCACTTCCAGCAAACTCCTTTTAGAGGCCAGATGTGCATCCTACAGCCAGCCGTGAATCAATCAGGATAGGGAGGAAGGGGAAGGTGGGCAACAGGAACAAGGTACACAATTGGATTAAACTAATTTGTTTTCCACTCATTTTCACTAAGGGTGATTTTGTGAACAAAAACTGGTTTTCTCTTTGCATGGAGAAAGGTAGGAATCTATGTCTGATAGACAATAATGTTCGAAACGTGAGAAACAAATAGTGTCAGAAAAGTTAGCTCTGTTATAGGCCAAATTACCAAGCTCTAAGGAGGCAGGATAAGGGAGGAAAGATACATAAATACAGCCATGTTCACCAAAGAAGGAATCAATATGCCATTTTATAGACGATCAATAACAAGAAACCATTCACTTTCTAAAAAGTAGCTACACATACTTATATATTCTGATGCCAGGAAACATTTGAATACATATATTTGAGTGTATATATACCACACACGTATACGTGTATGTGAATATATGATATATAGACAGAAACAAGGTAAGAGATAGAGGTGGATACACCAAGGTTCATTCAAACCAGAACATCTCAGATATAATAATTTTCCATCAAATACGTGGGCTACAGACATGTAAACAAAATTATGTTGTTTCAAAAGTCAACAGCAGAGTTACACTGCTAAATACGTTATACTTAAATACTGACATTCTGAAAAAGATGAAATCCAAGAATCTGTGCGCCATTAAGGAGCACATGAAAACACACAAAAACAAGCTGTTCCTTATCTTTCTCTAAAAAGGTTCTTACCAGAACAAAGGAGTAGTTACAAAAATGAGAATTAGCAGGACTCAATGAGATCTGGATACCATTGGGTGTTGAATCCATTCTAATCTCTGATTCTTCTAAGAGAAGAATCTTTTTAAAAGAATATAAATAAGAAGTATGAGAGTACTTCTCTATTACTATTGCTATTATAAAGTACCAAGGCACCAGCAACCGCTGCCTCATAAATAATCCCAAAATAGAGATAAAAATTAGTAGAAGACAGAATCTAAGCAAAGATCCATGAAATGTAAAAAAAAAAAATTCAATTTATACCTCAGGTGCTCATTTGATCACCTGTAAATATCTGAGAAAGGAGTATTTTAAGAATAATGCTGTAATGAAATAAAAACACAATAAATAATTAACCCCAGATAATTACTAATGTGACTTTTCCCTCATTGCCATTCTTTTTCTACCAAAATCTGCACACAGCTCATCTCTATTGAAGGGTCATTAAGTTCATTTCACAAACATCCCTGAATATATATTATCATTATCATTATCATGTATTCTCTCTCTCTCTCTCTCTCTCTCTCTCTCTCTCTCTCTCTCTCCCCCACTTCCCTCTCCTCCTGTATACACACTCGTACACAAACCCTTACAATCCATCCACTCATCTTTGACTCTTAGTCTGTCTTCATTTCTCTCTCTTGGTCTCTTGGCCTTTCTATATCTCCATTTTTCCCTTTCTTTTATATTTAGCAACAGTGGTAGGGCTTAATGACACTGTTCTTTCTGGATGAGTCCTGAGATGACAGTCCTCTCAACCATGTGGCTACTGCATGCTGGAGTTACACGGATTATTGTTGCCTCTTCCCATCATGCTTGCTTATAGGATCACTATAGTCTACCCGATGCCTTACTCTTGAATGTCAACAGGCAAAGATCACTAGACATTTGAGAAAAGCCTCCAACAGGAATGTAGGAGACCAAAACAAACAAAAAAGGAAACCTGGAGAAAACAGAAACAGTAAAGGAAGTAGAAGAAACTAAGTTGATATAGAGAAATACAGATTTTAAGTACAAATGGTCTCTGACTTACAATGGTTCTACTTACAATTTTGGGGCTTTACAATGGTGCCAAAGTGATAAGCATTCAGTAGAAACCATACTTGGAATTTTGAACGTGGATCTTTTCCCAGGCTCACCATATGCAGAACGATATTCTCTCGTGATGCTTGGGCAGTAACAGTGAGCCTGCAAGTCCCAGTTAGCCATGCGATCATCTGGGTAAACAACCAATACTTACAACCATCTGTTCTCATTCTGCTTTTCACTTTCAGTACAGACAGTATCCAATAAATTACAGAAGATACTTTATTATAAAATAGAGCATTGTGTTGGATGATTTGGGCCAACTATAGGCTAATGTATGTGTTCTGAGCACATTTAAGGTAGGCAAAGCTAAGTTAATGATGTTCAGCAGGCTAGGTGCATTAAATGCATTTTCAACTTACAATATTTTCAATTCATGATGGGTTTGTTGGGATGTAATCCCACTATAAACTGAGTGTGATCCGTACATAAAATAAGAAGAAAATATTTTAGTATTTTCAAAAGGAAAATAATAAAAAATTAAGAAAGAACCCTGGAAATAAAAACAATATACTGGCAATTAAAATTCAACAAAAGAGCCGGAAGATCAAATTGAGGAAACCTTGAAATGGCAGAATAAAGAGATAAAGACATGGAAAAGATGAAAACACAGAAACACAGAGGCTCATTAAAAAAAGGAGTTGGAGGAGGTGAAGAAATATTATCAAAAACATAAGACAAAACAATTTCCTAGGAAAAAAAGGGGGCCTCCACATTAAAAACACTGGCTGTGAATTCCAAGTCAGTTTTGTTTTGTTTTTTTTAAAGTCTACTCCTAACCACATCATTGGTAATTTCTAAACTTTTAAGGGTAAAGAAAGTTCTGAAAAGCTTCCAGAAAGATACAAAGACAGGTTACATCTAAAGAAATTACGATCAGGAAGATACTGAATTACACAAAAGCACTGGCACTGTAACACTATGGAGCAACGTCCACAAAATTATGAGGACCAGTGAGTTCTAAGCCAGAATTCCATACCTTCTAAATCTGTCAACTAAAATGAGGATCAAATCAAGTTTTTTTAGACATTCCCAGACTCAAGAAAATGACTTTCAACAAAAACTTTTTCTGGCAGCTGAAAGAATATATGTCCTAAAATAACATATCAAATCTACAGAGAATATAGGTCAGACTCAAGAAAAAAGGAGGCCTCAAGAAAAGACAGGAAGTGGGAAGGGATAAGTCACCGATAATTTATTTGATGTTTTTGACCATTTGGGAAAATTACTGACAGCCATGACAAATGTTCTAAAATAGTTTTTTAAAAAAATAATTGATATATAGTCAAATAAAAGCTAGTGGAAAAAAATTCATAGGCAATTTTTAACTCTAGGAAAAATAAAAAATTGTTATATAGTTATATATATGTATATAGTATATACATATATACATATATATAGTATATATACATATATATACTATATATATGTATATATATATATAGTTATAATAATACAGTCACTGTAAATATAATGTTGATTATTCATGCAACCAAAAATTGTGAAATGGCTATATCGAGATTATAGGGTAAAGAGATAAAAGAGAGATAAATACTAATATAACATGTATTCAACAAAAACTGTCTAAAATGGATAAATCCATAAAGAGCAGTTAAAGTGAATTATTTTAAAATATAGTAAACATATTGATCATGAGCTCATACTGTCTGATTTTGTAATTAAATATGCATTTACTTCAATGAAAACAGAGTTTTAAGAAAACTCCCCACTGATACCAAAAACAGATAAGAGCAAAGAAAAGCAGGATAAAACCACCATTCATTCAAATCCAAAAGAAGCAGTCAAAAGACTGCTTTCAGAAGACAATCTTGGCAAGTAGTATGGTGTCTACACTTGGCTACTGTTCCCTGAAAAGCAGTAGAATATGTCCCCTAATCAATCAGTCAATCAATCAATCTCTCTTGCCCTCCAAGAATACATTCCAAAGATCAAGTTTTAAAATCATTCAAATATTATATTCAGACATTAAGTAGGTTTTTGATGAATTTTAATCAAGAATTTTAATCAAACCTTCAGCAATTACTGCATTGTTTTTGAGAAAAAATTATGCATTCTAACGAGCTGTTAAGTCTATTTAATTATTGCGGTGAAATGAGCATCAAAAAATCTAAATTTAAAACACTGCAAAAAATACAAAAACACACTAAGAGCATCATCAAATGAACAACAACTGTAACTTCTATATATCAAAGAAAGTTTCTTTCCTGCAGGATTTGGGCCATGGGAGGTAAATACTGACTACTCATATATTTATGTTAATTGAATGATGAATTATGTACTCTAAGGCACATGCTTACATTATACATAAACGACAATTTACACTGATGCCTGGTTGACAAGTGTCTGATTTATTAAATCAATAAATGCTCTTATAAATGTATATAAAGAGATTTTATATATCCATTCACAAAGAACATACTGACTTAGTGAACTACATAAATACATGCAAATCTAACACTTAGAAAAGACTACCCAGTAAAAAAAGCAGCTATATAGATTTCTGTGTAAATTATGAAACCCTTGAGTAATGATTTCATAAGTAAGACATATGCATTCCAGTATATGGAAACTGCAGAAATCAATCACTCTATGCTACTAGGAGCACAATGGACTATTAAAATATGAATTAGGAAATGCTCAGATTAACCACATTTTATTTAAATAAAAGCACTCTGAAAGCATAAAGCATTTGACAAAATGGAAAGTACTGATGGGCGCGCCTGGGTGGCTCAGTCGGTTGAGCGTCCAACTTTGGCTCAGGTCATGATCTCACGGTTTGTGATTTCCAGCCCCGCGTCGGGCTCTGTGCTGACAGTTCAGAGCCTGGAGGCTGCCTCGGATTTTGTGTCTCCTCCTCTCTCTGCCCCTCCCCTGCTCATGCTCTGTCTGTCTCTCAATAATAAATAAACGTTAAAAAAAATTTTTTTTAAAGTACTGATGTTGTTTTTCCTTATTATCGCATCCATTTATTGCGGGTACAGTTCTGAGCTCTGAATTAAGGATTTGTGTTTGTGTGACTTTACTACATACAGCAGGTTATTGTTTCTACGTAGAAATCGGAGAGATTAACTACTCAAGATCATGAGGAGCCTATATTCAAACTGAAACTTTTCGACTCGAAACCCTGGTCCTAACCACTGAAATTATCAAGCAGGTTTGTTTCTGACATTAACCACCACAAGAAGTTTACAATCAAAAGACTCCAGACATAACCAAATGGGATAGGAAGAGGATTAAAAGATTTTTCAGGGAAATGAAAATTGATACCAGACGTGAAAAGTTTTCCATCCCATAAACCAACTATTCAGAACAAAATTTCTAAAGATAATTAAGAAAATACTTAAAACCAATAAAAGATATGTAAAATAACAAAAAACTTCACAGAAATAAAGTTTTAAACTTTCAACAAACTTAAGAAATGTTCCAACTTGGGGTGCCTGGGTGGCTCAGTCGATTGAGCAAGTGACTCTTGATTTAGGCTTGGGTCATGATCTCACAGGTCGAGGGATCAAGCACCTCGTCAAGCTCCTGCATGGGAGTGTGGAACCTGCTTGGGATTCTCTCTCTCCTCTCTCTGCCCCTCCTTTGCTCACTCTCTCCCTCTCTCAAAACAAATAAATGAACTTGAAAACAAATGTTCCAACTCAGTAATAATTAGTATATGCAAATTAAAATAACAATGGAATATGATTTAACACTCCTTTTTTTAAATTTTTCTTTTGAGAGAGAGAGAGAGAGAGACAGAGAGAGAGAGAGAGAGAGCACAAATGGGAGGGGGAGAGAGGCAGAGGGGAAAGAGGGAATCTTAAGCCCTATGCACAGTTCGATCTCACAACTGTTAGATCATGACCTGAGCTGAAATCAAAAGTCAGCTGCCTAACCGACTGAGCCACTCAGGCACCTCAACACTATAATATTGATATGGACTTTAAAATGTAACATAAACTACTGGCAAGAGTGAGGGAAATGGTGACTTTCATTCTACCTGAAGTATAAATTAAATACAACCAATTTAGAAAGCAATTTTTGAGTATCAGCCAATCTTAACCCAACAATTCCACTTTTAAAATATACCCAAGAGAGAATCTAGTTCAAGTATATAAAGAGACATACAAAGATGCTCAATAAAATTAATACCTTTACTAATCTGAAACAACCACATGACACTGGAATACAATAATTCCACTACAACAAAATTGATATAGGGTAATCCAAGGGTTTAAAAGTAAATATAGGGGCGCCTGGGTGGCTCAGTCGGCTAAGCATCTGACTTCGGCTCAGGTCCTGGTCTCACAGTTCATGGGTTCGAACCCCAGTCAGGCTATGTGCTGACAGCTTGGAGCCTGAAGTTTGCTTCGAATTCTGTGTCTCCCTCTCTCTCTGTCCACTCTCTGCTTGTGCTCTGTCTCTCAAAAATAAATAAACATTAAATTTTTTTTTAAATAAATATATATCATGTCTTCTGGAAAAGAAATTTCTGGTATGCTGTAATCAAAATATATGTGTAAAGTGAATAATTCAGGGTCTTCACTCTGAACATAAAATTATTTATTAATGATTTTCTTCAAATAACACACTTCTTCAGTACTTTGAAACACATCCAATATTAAAGAATTCTTTTACTTACATGCAGTGAAGACGTGACAATATGGCTAACAATCCCAAATTTATCTGTTCTACCAAATATCAGTGGTCTTGAACGAATAAAGATTCTAAATCTAAACTAAAAATCAAGAAGTTAAAGGTGTTTTTACACTTTCTGAGCCACAAACTGATACAGAAACAAGTGTATCTTGAAGATTTAACTATTTGTTTGCTTATTTATTTATTTAATTTCAGAGAGAGGGAGAGCGCGTGCACGTGCGCAAGCATATTAAGCAGGCTCCATGCTCAGAGTGGAGCCCAACTCGGGGCTCGATCCCACAACCTGGGATCATGACCTGAGCCGAAATCAAGAGTCAGATGCTCAACTGAGCCATCCAGGTGCCCAATCTTAAAGATTTAGAATTCAATGAATCTTGGGGCACCTGGGTGGTTTAGTCGGTTGAGTGCCCAACTCTTGAATTCTGCTCACTCAGGTCATGATCCCAGGTCATGGGAAGCAGCTCCACGCTGGGCTCTGAGCTGAATGCGGAGCTTGCTCAAGATTCTCTCTTTCTCCCTCTGCCCCTCTCCCTCACTCACACAAACTCTTTCCTTCTAAAAAAATAAAAAATAAAAATAAATGAAATAAAATTCAATGAATCTTAAAAATTTCAACATTCCAAAAATACTTGTCTAACCTAAACTCCTACAACCATCCTCTCAATCCTTTTTTCAGAACCTAACAGTGCGCTTCACTTATATTTACCAAACATATAAGTTCTTTGGTTTGGGTCACCTGGGTGGCTCAATCAGTTAAGCGTCCAGCTCTTGGTTTCAGCTCAGGTCAAGATCTCATGGTTTGAGTTCAAGCCCTGAGTTCAAGCTCTGTGCTGTGGGATTCTCTCTCCCTCTCTCTACCCCTCCCTGGCTCATGGTCTCTCTCTCTCTCTCTCTCTCTCTCTCTCTCTCTCTCTCTCAAAAAATAAACTTCAAAAAATTAATAAGAAGCTCTTCAGTTCCCAGTGCCATTGTAAATGCTCTTCACTTAAATGCTTTTTTCTAATCCTCCTAATTGGGTCTACCCACTTCATCTTCCAGAATCTTTTTTTGTCCAAGAACATTTCCAAACTTTTGACATTTCCCAACAACCTGCAGACCTCTTGTCTCTGTGATAGCTTCTCCATTCTTTTACTTCAGTAATCTTTACTCTATCTTAGATCTATGTGTTTACCTGTTGTTTTTCTTTAATCAGACCATCAATTTTTTAAAAGCAAAGTTGCTATGTCTATTTACCCTTGAAATCACTGTTACATAGACCATTATACTTAGAGAAACGCACATGTTGGTTGACTAAATGAATATCATGCTTAATGAATGCAAAGGTGGGAGAAATGAACGCATGGTTTTAGGAAATTTAACAGTCACCTATCCCAGATAATGGTGAAATCATAAAGATAAGTTCACTGTGAGGGGTTTATATTTGAAACATAGGTTAATTTATTATTATCATCATCATTATCATTACTTTATTGCTACTATTATTACCTCTGGTTTGAATAATCACTCTATTTCAATTTGAAATTATTGTAGCACCTACAGGAGCAAGCTGTAGAGTTGTAACAATAACCTGGATTCAGGGGCTCCTGGGTGGCTCAGTCGGTTAAGCGTCCATCCGACTCTTGATTTCGGCTCAGGTTATGATCTCACGGTTCGTGAGTTTGAGCCCTGAGTGGGGCTCTGCACTGGTAGCACAGAGCCTGCTTGGGATTCTCTCCCTCTAAAAATAAATAAGTAAAAACTTTTAAAAAAGATAATAACCTTGATTCATGAATACCGTGACTCTTCAGCTCTCAAAGACCATATTCAATGCAAGCTGACTGACATCATCCAGCACCTGTTCTGACAGCCATATGGTAGCAGGTAGGAGAGTTAGCTCGAGCCAGTCTGAAAGTTCAAATCCCTACCTGCTGCTTCCTCCTTAAGTTACCTGGGACAAGTCACTTAATTTCCCTATGTCCCAGTTTCCTGATCCATTAAATAGATATAGCAGTAGTATTTCATTTAGCAGACTGCTCTCAGTATTAAATGAGTTAATATATTAAAAGTATTTAGAATGGTGCCCAACATACAGGTAGTGTTCATCAACTATTACATATCATCACATTTATACTGTCTTATCTGTAAAGTTTGCATTACCAACTTTACAAGTTACCAGTAATAGTTGTCATGAAATATACTGAAATGTCTATATAACAGGCAATGTTAGTTGCTTACAGTGTCCCTTCTTCCTTCGTGGAGAAAAAAAAAAAAAAAAAATCCTAATTTTTTTCAAGTATCCACTTCTCTTGCTTCCGAGACGTTGAGTAAAATGGCCCCATCCTTAGTTCCAAATTGGCCCAGTAAGAATGCAGGAAAAGGATCTGAATTCCTGGTTTAAATGACAGATGTCCCCCTCACTCCTTCTGTTGAATCTGAACAAGTAAGCAAGCAAAATACCAGTTGTTAATGGCAGCCATCCTGAAAACAGGTGGAAAACCAGCCTTAGGATGAAGCCTATATAACTGGTTCCTTGATGACATCACTTAATGCCTGAGTACAGCTTACTGTAGTGCTGGTATTTCATAATAAAGTTCCTTCATATTTAAGCCAGTTGAGTCCCAGCATTTTGCTATTTGCTGTAAAAATATTGTAAGTGCAGCAGAAGCAGTGTGTATGATGTTCCTTTGTAACACAGGTAACCCTGGCTGAGACAAGGATACCATCCCTGACATGGTCACAACAGGCAACCACCACGGTAAAGAGCATACTTTGCTTAGGATTAATGCCCCATATGCTGGCCACTGTGTTACAAGTATAAAATACTGTACCAACAAAAGACTTGTTTAGCCCCAAGAATTGGTATACAATCTGAAGAGAAATCAGAGTATTCTTAGCCCCAAGAAGTAGGAAACGGAGCACTGACATGTCATCACTGATATAGACTACGGATCCCAATCACATTATCAAAAAGTGCTTTGTAAATCCCAGCATTATGCTGCTCAGGGCTAGCTAGAGTTATATATTATACCAATCCCAACACATTTGTGGTGCACGGTCATTTTAGATATTGCTGAATACTTCACGTGTCAGGAAAACGTTCGCCAAGTATATACACTCTGACACCTCACAGAAGTTATCGCACCTTAATCTTCAGTGATCTCAGGATGCTCCTGGGATTCAAGCTAAAACAGATTTCCCGGCATCACACCCAGCAAAATGGATTCAATTGTTCAGAAGTGGGACTTAGAAATCCACATTTTGCATGCACTTCAATAATTCTGATGCAGCTAAACCCTGAACCACATTGTAAGACCCACTGCCTGAGACCAAATTAAAAATATATACTAAGGAAATGCAGACAAATGACAACACATAACAAGGTACGTGCAGCTACTTTATGATGACAATCGAGTCCCAGCCCTGTCCCGCTGACTCTTTGGAAACATATGCCTTTTTAGTTCCTCAGCTAGTAATCTCCATATGTCTTATATCTTACTTTATCACCTATACTTTTTTCTATGTTGTATCTACAGAAACTCTATTATGTTTATCTTCCAATTAGTTTGCACCCTGGTGCCTTGAAATAATATACCTAGATGATCACTTTATTTCATCCATTTCTGTTAGTAAACGGACTCCCCTTTACCCTTCACAGCTGAGCCAGAACATACAGAAAATAGTCCCTAAATGTTTGGCCAGAGGCATCACCAATGTTCTTTTCATGCTTTACTTTTAAAATCACACATTCTCCTGAGCCATGATGAGACAGAGCAACTGTCTTAATCAGTGAACTATTTCTGAAAGTAATAAAGTACTTGCTTTAAAAACTTCATTTTCAATAATTTATCTCAACGTAATTACGTTTCCAATTCTTCTATGGTTTATTGCAGCTTTAGAAAATGAGCCCAGTTAACTAAAAATAAGTCAGTCATCTTTATCAAATTATTATTTTTCTTTTCTCACTTGTGTCACACATTAGGAAATGGCAATTAAAAGAGAAGCAAGCTAATTAGCTATCGTGGTTGCTCTCCTATAATCAAGTGAGGCACGTAGATGCAGAAAAACTACATCTCACTCACATGTAGAAAACCCCTCGATTTACTCTGGTGTCTAGAAACTCATCAAAGCATAAAAAAAAAAACAACCCCCAGAGCAAAGCTTCATTACAGTACCAGTCATGACAATAATTACAAAGTATACATTTTTCGATTTTTAAAACAAAAATGTCCACCAAAACATTTCCACTGTGTGCATTAGTGTCAATCTGTGTGTTGAGAAGATAATCCGAATGGCAATAAAGGGACTGTACTGGCCATCTGTGGTCTGCCCGATTATAATATTGGCAATACTGAAGCTTTCACTTGCTTTAGAAGGAAGTTATCCATTAAGTAATTATAAATTTAAAAATTACACTGCTCTAAAATAATCCCACAACTCTACAAACAGATCAACAGATGCAGCATCCCCAAACCATTTTAAAAAACAATTCTTCTTGTATTCCTATTTTAAAGCAGCACTGTCCCAAAGAAATAATATTACAAGCCACAGATGTAACTTTAAACTATCATGTTAAAAAGAAAAAAAAAATAGGGGTGCCTGGGTGGCTTCTCAGATTTCAGTATTCTAATAGGTCCGAGTCAGATGTGGAGAAAAAGTAAGAACTGTAATGAAACAATCAGATTATTTAAAAACTGGGAAGCACGCATGCAGGCCGAATCGGTACAATGCCACCAATAGGGTCGTACTCTCTGAATAGTCAAGAGAGTGCTGAAGAACACAGAATTCCAAAGATGCTGTCCAAGATAACAGTGTGTTTGACTCGGATGGCCATGGACGAGGCACTGTAAATATAAGGCTTAGGCAGTTAGTAGACTTTGAACTTCAGGATAAAATCTGGGGAAGCTGAAAATGAGTACTATATTCCCTAGGAAGAAATTTCCTGAGCTGAAATGCAAAACCAAATAAGCTTTTCCTTATTCTACTCTTCTACTAGTCTTTGGACACTGGTCTTTTGGCAATAAAGGGAAGTCCAAGCTCTCTGCATATTTTGCCACAGCCATAGTTTTGTATTCACCCAGTCCACCACTAAAACAAGCAGATTACGATTTTAATTCATTCCCACCTTTTAATGGTTTCCGACATGAAAGATTAGGAAACCTAAGTCCATTTCTTCAGACCTGTTTTTTTACAATAAGCAAAAAAGATTGGATTCTAAAAATCAGAAGTGGGGAGAGGAGGGCTTGCCTTTTAAATTTGTTTTCCCCACCAAGAAAAATCATGTGCTGTGAACAAGTCATGAGAATGGAGTAAGAAAGGGTGGCTTTGCACACCATGTGTGGGCCCTGCGTGGGCTGGGGGGCTATGTAACCTGGGGTAAGTTCTTTCTCTAAATCTCAGGTTCCCCACCTATGTGACACGGAAGACTGCTCCAGCTCAGACACTGAATCTGGGACGCTTGTGCCTTCTCCCTAAGAATAAACGGGAATAGAAAAGGCAACAAATGCCTTACTTCCTCAGCACAGCAAACTCTCAAAGACAGATGAGAGAAATGAAAAGTTGGAACCGCACTTGGAACAATGAGGGATCTAGGGATTATCTGACACGAAAGGCCAACAATATTAAAATACCTACCACAAGCTTTTTGCCTTTTTTAAATTCTAGTATAATTAGCATAGTGTTATGTTAGTTTCAGGTGTACATGACATTGATTCAGTACATTACTCAGTGCTCATCATGTACACTTTTTTTTTTAATGTTTATTCATTTTTGAAAGACAGAGAGAGACAGAGCACAAGCAGGGGTGGGGCAGAGAGAGAGGGAGACACAGAATCGGAAGCAGGCTCCAGGCTCTGAGCTGTCAGCACAGAGCCCAATGCGGGGCTCGAACTCATGAACCACGAGATCATAACCTGAGCCGAAGTCGGATGCTCAACCGACTGAGCCACCCAGGCGCCCCATTCATCATGTGCACTCTTCATCCTCTTCACACTCTTCTGTTTCACCCATCCCCCCACCCACCTCCCTTCTGCAACCTCCAGTTTGTTCTCTGTATTTCATACCAAAAGCTTTTTAAAAGCTCATTCTTTTAAACTCATTTTCTCTCCACTAACTGCTATTAAATAAGGACTTTCTTATATTACATTTATTACACAAAAGTTTCCTATAAGACTTTGTCATTTTTATGTCATATGGCTTCCTAGTCTCTCAAAATATTATCATTACATTTATGGTATAATTGAGGTGATAAGATAAAGGAGGAAAATACTCCCTACAATGTTTTAGTAAACGATAACACAAGATTTTAAAGAATTAAAGCTCAAAACTGAAAATGTTAACTCAAAGTATGTACGAGACATACGTGTGTGTGTGTGTGTGTGTGTGTGTGTGTGTGTGTAACTGGAACATGTAAGTGCCCGAAAAATGCTACCATTTTTAGTGTCACTGTTCACTTTCTTGATTTTCTTCTCAACTATAGTCAACTTTAAAAATACAAGACATCACTCAGGGCCATGCAGCTTCTCCTTTCTTTGAGATACTACTATACGTATAAGTCAATATCATACAATACCTTACTTATATCAAATTTCTTCATTAAACTAAGTTTTATCAACTCCGCTTCATTACAGTTTTGTTGAAAACAGGGATCTTGTTAACTATTATATCACATTTTCTATAAGAGTACTTAGAAACTTCATTGACTATCTTTTGCCAGACTGCATAATGAAACCTAGCCATTCATTGTGCTTGCTGTTACATTCCCAGCTGCCAGCAAAGTGCCTGCCACAGAGATGCTAATAAAAACTTACAGAATCAATAAATTAGAGACGCGGTCCATTATTCTTTTCTAGTAAGTGCCCCCAAATGACAGTATTTTTCCTTAAAAAATAAAAACAAACTTCAATCCCTACATTAAGAATATTTTGAAAGTTCAAAGTCTTTTTTTTTAATGTTTGTTTATTTTTGAGAGAGAGAGAGAAACAGAGAGAGAGGGAGACACGGAATCCGAAGCAGGCTCCAGACTCCCAGCCGTTAGCACAGAGCCCGACTCGGGGCTCGAATTCACGAACAGCAAGATCATGACCTGAGCCGAAGTCGGACGCTCAACTGACTAAGTCGCCCAGGTGCCCCTGAAAGTTCAAAGGCTTAAGGCAAAAAAATTTTTTAAAAAATTAAAAAAAATTTTAAACAAAGTCTTAAGTCAAATATAAACTAGTAAAATGTAAAAACAGAAATGGCCTCCCATATTTGACATAAAATCTTCAAAAGAAAATTTCATGAGGTCTCCAGATGAGTATCTTTTCAAGGCAACAGTAATGCCTCCATTGAAAAGGCCTATGATTCAAACGCCAATGTCCAGCATAAAGATAAAGCCCCTCAAAGGCTTGCAACACATAAGCTGCTAGATCAATGGGCCGATCATTGGGTAGTCGTTCCTGAATATCCACCAACATCTCACTGGTGAAGAGCACCATGTGAGGTGCTATGGCAACTACCACAAAATGAACCAGGTAAGACACGTTCTGTCCTTAAGACAGGGAAACCCTATGATCCCATAAGATTTTCAACCTCTCCTCTTTACCCTTCAATCCAATTAAGATCAACACAGTAACAATAATTGAGTAAGCACACTCATTTCCCATATTTACAAGTTCACACCAACATAGTCAGATATTCCTCCTCTTCCCCTAGTTAAGAAAGTTATTACTGCCATCCTGTCATAGTCTAGATATGAGCCTAAGGAAGTGAAAGATTAAGTAACAGGCTAAAGTCTGAAGGGTAGAAAAACAGGAAGACAGATTTTGAAATTTCGAAGCCAGACATGAGTAATTCCAAGATCCTACTGTTTGACCATGCCTTTGTTTCACTTTCCCAATCCTAAGGGAGTGTACAAATGTCAATGTCGCCCTAATGTCGCACCCGAGGGCATCTTCTCCTTGAGGCTTTCTTCAGAGAGGACACTTCCAGGAGGATGTCCCCAAGGTGAGACACATCAAAGGAACAGAGAACAAAGAGCAAGCTCACTGAGATCAAGGTATTTGACAGTTTTGTTCTCAGCAGTGAGAACTGAGCCTGAGATGCACTTAGCATTATTTGGTGCCACAATTACTTCTACAGGACTACAGTCTCAACAACAACAACAACACTTCCTACTACTTTTGTTGAGTAAAGCCGAGAGAAAGTGGGTGGGGGAAAAGAGCAGTGCTGTAACAATGATGTTTGGGGTTTTATACTTTTTTTTTTTCTTTTTCTTTTTACAGAGGTTAGAAATGTCAGAAAGAAGGGTGTCATTTACTAGCTTCTTAGTTTGGAGTGAACCAGGATTTTCTGACATAGAATGAATTTAAAATACTTTTTAGAAATAAAAATGTGTTAAAGAATGAAATAACAAAATGAGAAATATTGAAATTTGTCACTTCAAAATGCTTTCATTTCAACAGACAGCTGTGAACTATAAATGTGGTTCTGTTCTACGGGCTGCCAATAAAGTAGGACTTTATTGAGTTAAATGATTACTTTCATGTTTTATCAGTGTTCACAAATCAAGTTATTTATTGTCCTAGAAGACTAGGTCTGATTACGGCAGTTATATGATTATGTATACTACCTACTTATTTAAAACTTTAATGTCCTTTCTTAGAGATATTAAATAAGATTTAATTAAAAATCAACAGAAGATGATTTTATTTCTGACAGGACAACATTTAAGAACAGTCACATAAATTGTACAACTAAAGATGAACAGATCTTCATTAGATTTCGAATCATATATGCTACAAATTCATCTCCAAAAGCAGGAAAACTGAATGGTGTTTTATTCAAAACATTAGTTGGCAAAACAAAAAACAAACTAAAACAATCACAGCTCCATAATTACACCCATTATTCTCATGAATTAGAGCTATAAAAACAAGGTCAAATTGCTGAATTTAAAAAAAAAAAAATAACATTAGTGGGCGCCTGGGTGGCTCAGTCGGTTGAACATTCATCCAACTCTTGGTTTTGGCTCAGGCTATGATCTCACGGTTTGTGAGTTTGAGCCCCACATTGGTCTCTGTGCTGACAGCACGGAGCCTGCTTGGGATTCTCTCTCTCCCTCTCTCGCGGCCCCTCCCTTGCTCTGTCTCTCAAAATAAATAAATAAAGTTAAAAAAAATAGAATTAAAAAAATAAAAATAAAATTAGGACATAAAAAGGTACCAACTTTCTAAACAAGAAGAGAAGAAGTTCTAAATGCTGTGTAGAACTGTGTTACTGAACAAAAACAAAAACAGAAACAAAAATTCTCAATATGTACCCTATCTGTAGTCTCTTGAGCAACACAAGATCTTCCCATATGTGGTTATCTATCTCTATCCGCATACTGCAGAAGAGTAAACAGTTTATTCTGCAGTCACTAATCAACATGTGCTTTAGATGGTCTTTCCAAGCAAACTTCTATCGCTTTAGTGACCTTACAAATTTTCCAGATTTCAAAAAACCCAACTGTAGTAGCCAGTCACTTCAAATCTGATGATTCAAGCTGTAAGTGGAATCACATAATCAGAATGTCATGATATATGCCACTCATGGAAACTATGCCAAAGAAAAGCAAATAAGTATTTATAAAAAGGACTGAGATAAAAAGTGTAGTCTTTTTGTTAGAAAAACTAAAGGCTTTATCCCCAAATAAGCAAATCACTACCCTTAGGAGTGTATTTGAATGGCTTCCCCCAGTCCACACCTCTCACATCCAATCAACACCTACTATCAACATCAATCCCACTGTTCTGCCACTGAGATTCACTTCAGTTCATCCACTTATCCTCATCCTTGGAGCCACTACCATTAACTGCATCCACTATTAAAGATAATTATATAAAACACTTTCTATCTTTCTCTCTTTCCCTTTCTACTGAGGGAAAAAATAGATGAGAAAAGGGATAACAACAGAGGCTAGAGTCAACTGAACTCCAAAAGTTACAATCTGTGACTTGCATCCATGTCAGTCAGTAAAAATAAATCACATTTAAAATGAGAATGAGGGTATTCAAACAATGTCAGACTTGGATATGAATTAAACTGTAAAAACTTCTCCATTTCATATTCTGGGGAATTTCCACTGTCTCATAGATACAGAAATTCAGAAACTCCAATGCCATTAAAAAAAAAATGTTTAAATGATACTTAGATGGGTTTGGAGTACTATTCGGAGGATTGTCTAGTAACGACTTCAAGCATGAGAGTGAGAACTGCTAGAGGGTAATGATTATCCTGAGAGAAGGCTTTTGCCAGATTAAAAAAGGACATGGAAGTTTATGAAACAGTAGTGAATTAGCATTACTACATGAATTTAATATTGTATCCACAGGGGGGAAATACAATTTTGAGAAATGATGTCCTGACACAAATATTCAGTTACTAAGTATGAGCAACACTCAAGAGATTACAAACACTGCTAAAATGGGAGAAAAACAAACATATATTCCAATTCTTGCTAATTTAAATACTTGCCTTAAAGCATTGTTTAGTAAATTTAGGTCATGTTATGTTTTATTTCCTTGCAGTTGATCAAATTAAGTCTCTTAATTTCACCGCATTACAGAAAAGCAAAAAAAAAAAAAAAAAAACTTTATGTTTGGAAACCACAGGCCTCCCAAGGAAAAAAGTTTTTTATGTGCAAACTTATCTACCAACTCTGAACGAAGTAATCTACAGAATAATCAATAGTTTGATAGAACTTGGTTTTCACTGTGAAGAAGCTTTACCGTTTAAAGAATTCTAAAGAGGGGAACTATATAAAGATTTTTTTTCAGCATGGTGGCAAAAGATAAAAAAATATCAGCTTTTTTCACTCCTAAACCAGTGTAATTCTTTTTTTCTGGAAGCTGATTCCAGCACATCTGGCCCTTGGTAGAGCAGAAAGAGGACATAGGCTGATGATTTAAGACTTAGTTCATTTTTTTGACCTTAAACCAGTAACCACATCTGAAAGCCTCATTTTTCTCACCAGAGTGCCTACAGCTAGACTTTCAGAAATGTCTGGTTTCAGAAATTTAGTCTGGTTTAATTCACTAAATTTCAATGAAGAGAGGTTCCATAAGCCATTGATGTCTCTTTACGGTATTTTCACTCACTTTAACTCAGTGACGTTACCCTATCAAGAATGTTATCAGCCAGAGAAAGACAAGGGGCATCAAAAGTGCCCTAAGCAACTTGCCACTACTCAGAATATGGTCCCTACACAGTCCAGCAGCATCTGTTCACCTAGAAGATTGTTTAATATCACATCTTAGCCCACCTCAGACCTACTGAATCTGAACCTACATTCAACAGATGTTCAAGTGGTTCCTACAACACTCCAGTTTAAGATTTAGTGCAAAGCACACTTGGTTTTTTGTCGTATTGACAGTGGAAATGGAAGTATAAGTAATTTGGCTGACCTACAAGGGTCTCCCTAGGACCAAATTTAGGAGAAATCCTGAGCAGGTGCTGATGTCTTAATGAAGAGGGTAAACATATGCTTTCTCCAATCCAAACACCTTTTTAACCTTGTGCTCAAGTCCACTAGGAAACTGGGAGGCAGCTATGGAAATGATTATATGGAAAATGTATAAACAGACACCCTGAAATTGGTAAAGTCTTAATAAGCCATTGGTACAGTGATATTTTCTTAAGATTCCAATCCTGCCAAGATCCATGTTCTCTAGGTAATGGGCTTGGCCAGGGAGGGATCCAAAGGGTCAACAACCGATCCTTCCCATGTTTCGGCACTGTAGGCCCTTCTCAATCTTTCATTCTTTTGGTCAGCCATTTAACACATACTTACGCAACACTACTCATGTCCTGCCATGTTACGGGCAAGAGTACAGTCAGCAAAGAATAAAACTGACATGACTCTATGGAACTGACATGATCATGGTTCTAGAGTAGGTTAATCACCCGCTTCCAGAAACACACACAGGATCTAATGACACCACAGTGTCCTCATTTCTTGAACACAGGGATGTGGAAAAACCTTTCCACTATAGTTCCAAGGAGGCGAAGTTGGAAGACTCTTTTCAAAGAAACTTTTTTTTTTTTCTGTGAAACTAAGTAAAATCTTTTTCTAAGTCTTCCTAGCAGGAGGAAATGTCTTGAGTAGATTCACTTGGTACGTTTTTGACTTACTAGATAGAAGCTGACGATCACCTGAGCTAGCACATCTTACATATCACCTAGTCTTCTTTGTCCTTCCCTAAGTCCTTTCAAAGAACCCCTGACCCCATGGCTTCTTTTCAAGTTTTTTTTTTTTTTTTTTTTTTGCTTCCTTTTTATCTCCTCTAATGGCTTTTCCTTCCATTCTGAGAGGAAGAGGGTAAAGCAAAAATCTCATCAGGATAAGAGGCTGATGGAATGGTCTTTGAGAAATGGTCTCTGGCCTCTTTCCTGTCCTCCATTGTGCTGTAGGGAGAAGAATCTCATTTCTAGTGAGATTCTCCTGCATGTAAAACTCTCAGGTATAATTTTTAAAGTTTATTTATTTTTGAGAGAGTGAAAGCACGTGGGCGTGAGGGTGCACACATGTGAGCAGGGGACGGGCAGAGAGAGAGGGAGAGAGAATCCCAAGTAGGCTCTGCAATGTCAGCACAGAGCCCAATGTGGGGCCTGAACGCATGAACCAAGAGATCATGACCTGAAATGAAATCGAGAATCAGACGCTTAACCGACTGAGCCACCCAGGTGCCCCAAAACTCTCAGGTATAATTTTGGCTTCATCTAAGGCAAACGGTCATTTTATCACAGTGATAAGAAGCAAAAAGATGCTGGGGTGCCTGGGTGGCTCAGTCAGTTGGGTATCCAACTTCAGCTCAGATCATGATCTCACGTTCATGAGTTTGAGCCCCGCGTTGGGCTCTGTGCGGACAGCTTAGAGCCTGGAGCCTGCTTCGGATTCTGTGTCTCCCTCTCTGCCCCTACCCCGCTCATGCTCGGTCTCTCTCTCTCTCTCTCAAAAATAAATGAACACTAAAAAAAAAATTTTTTTAAGTGAAAAGATGCTAAGGAATAAAAAGGAGATATGAACAACCTTCTAGAAGGTAATTCATTTCATAGTATTTCAGTTATAATGCTCATAGACATTCTAGGATTCCCAGAAAGCCCTCTATATAGGAGAAGCTTTTAGATTAGTATAGACACCTAAAGTGCAGGAGTCATGTTGAATTCATCTTTGTTTCCCTGGTGCCTGTGTCTGCTGGAGTGGCGGATGAGTAAATCAATTGGCCATTTACACATTTATACATTTTGTTCTCAGAGGTTTTCTTATCTAAATCTCTAATTTAATCATGAAGCACTAACTCCTTCAATTATTGAGAAATAAGTAACTGACATAAATAACTAAGAAAGAGCCACTGGGCACCTACTGTGTACCAGGCATTATGCTGCCCTGGGAAAGTTGAGGCAAACATGACCCCAAAGCCCCTTGTAGATTCATGGTCCAGAGAAAGAAATTAAATTTTGATCAAATAATCACACACAAATATGTGAAACTGCAGTTTCAATGCACTGAGAAAACTCTAGTAGAATTAACCTAATTATGAGAAAGAGAGGGAGAGAGAGGGAGAGAAACAGAGGGGTTTTTCTGTGTGATACTTAAAGCAGTGACCAGAAGCATACAAAGGAGATTTAAAAAAAAAGAAGAGCAGTGCCAGTGATCCCACACAGTGATTATTTTCCTTATTAGTAAAATTAGTTATAGTTAATAAGCCATACACTAAACTACATTACGGGTAACAAACGAGAATATTTACTTAAAAGATACAGCTCTGAGTATCCACCAACATCTATAACCACCAACATGTTCACGAAGAAAATTTCGGTTTTTAACTTTTTCTAGAATAAGTCTTTTTAATTTACTAACACGTTGACTTAAAGTACTGATTTTCTTCTTTCAGATACTGTTGGCCAGGATTTCAAATAAAAGAGAGGATTTCCAGATAAGATTCTGCCATCTTGTTTAATAGCTTTCCAAAAACCCTTCAGTTTTTGACTCAGAAGGAGATGACCCATTCTTTTTAATGTCCTATCTGAGTGATAGTTGTAGTGGCAAACTGGGCGTCACTATTATAAGTGAGAATAAGAACTCCCAAGGCCAGAGCAGTAAATCCAAGAGCACAGAGATAAGAACGTTGACTCCTCCGGGGCAGATAGCCAACTAAGTTTGCAAAAGTATATGGAACTGCAAGAGATACAGAGTCAATTATGAAAGGGGCAAGCAGATGAAGTATAAATGTAGAAATGCTGAAGCCTGAGAAGTGATTAAAGAAACAAACAAACAAACAAACAAACTAGGAGTAACGTTGTAAATCAAGAGGAAAAACATTTTACATAAAGAAGACACAAAGAAGGAGACAGGTAAGTGAGGGCAGAGGACAAATAACAAAGGGTTAATGAGTAAATGAGAAATAAGCATATAACATTATTTCAGGGGGAAAGAGAAAGGGAAATAGCTAATGGGTAGAAAGAATTGCTACTTTGTTTTTAGATAATATAATCAGAGCTGCCTTCCGGTTTTCATCCTTTCAAATTGAAGCTTATGGGCTAATCATTCAAGAAATTTAAGGATGGTGTTCCACATACATTAAAATATGGTACCTTGGATGCCCAAATTGAATTTAAAATTTGGGACAATTTTTCAGTTATGCAAGTTTAAACTAACCTTAAAACTTTTCAGCTTTCAGACCATAAAGTTTAAAAGAATTCCAATTTAATTTTTGTATTATTATTTCTGTAAGGCAGCTCAAATGATGACTATAAAGTAATAAAAGATTAACCCACAGAAGGAGCCATGGTATAGTTTGATTCTACTCATTCCTTTGCTACATTATCTGTGTGAAATTAATTCAAAGTAACTTTTTCTTTATCCTCATTTAAAACAAAATCTTCCATCTCCTCTGTGTAAGCATCAAATTATGTCTTCTAAGTACTGATGTACAGACTGAATTTATAAGATCTACATAATTCGTAACAATAAACAGCATGCATTTCTTTCACCTGAATCATGTCTTTGTTCAAAAATAAACAGTATATTCAGCTGAAATATATCAAAATAATGTCATGGTAGGGAATAATTTAGAATTCACCCAAGTGAAAATTTCTGAAATTTATATTTCTCATAGCAGCTTTAAATCACAAAAATATTGCTCAAGTACACTAAAGCCTGAATTTTGCATATTCAAAAGTAAATCAACTTTCAGTCCTTCTGAGAATAATGATCCCATATCTGCTGAGTAATTCTTAAATCAAAATAATTTATTATTAGGAAGAGTTTAGAAAATAATCCATTTCTGAACTCTACAATGAAGCAAGGATACAAAAATTAAAAAGAACAAAATTGAACACTAACAAAGGAAAAAAGTGACCACATTTTTTAAAAGAGCCATAAAAGAAAAGCTTATTGAAATATTTTGCTTTTTTATTGACAATAGTAATCATTAATTAGTTAGTGCATATTACTAGAACAGATTACAGAATCTATCCATTTGCTTTTATGAAGTGTGTCCAATAAATATCCAATTAGCTAAACTAGTCAGACTCCAATAGTCATTTACAACCTACGTTAATACTTCAAGAGGTCTGAATGACTGAACATGAACCTGGACTCGGTTGTGACTTTTTTCATTTTCTAAGCATTGCAGGCACTGCACGGTCGCACATAAATCTCAGGCCTGCCCGACACTGACAGTTCAGTATTGTCAAGATGTTACATTTCTACACTAGGGAGCTGATTATTCTAGAGAGTCTATATAACCAGGTCAACATGGTCCCAGTTTCTAGAAGGAGATAATCTCAAGCCGTACTGTCATACTCATAGTTAATAAGGTTCCTGAAGCCACCCTGAGGAAATGCCTCAAGGACACAAAATTTCTATAAGCAGAGCTAAAATCCCTCCACCGGAAATGCGGTTCTGAGACCCTTCAAGTGGACTTTGATCAAACCTAGCAGAATAAACTAAACATGAAAATATACTCACCATTGGGACGCCTGGGGGGCTCAGTCAGTTAAGCATCTGCTGACAGCATAGACCCTGCTTGGAATTCTCTCTCTCCCTCTATCTCTCTGCCCTTCCCCTGCTCATGCTCTCTCTCTCTCTCTCAAAATAAATAAATGAACATTAAAAAAAATCTTTTAAAGAAAATATATTTACTATCAAATAAATGCAAATTAAAATTATAATGAGATTCAACTGCATGTGTGTGTGTGTGTGTTGTGTGTGTGTGTGTGTAACTGGCAAAACCAAAAAAGAATTCGAGCATGCTGCATGAGCTAAGTCATGAGAGTGCTGCCAGGCGTGTAAATTGGTGTCACATTCATGAGGGCAATTTCACAACATGCATCAAAAGACTCAGAATTTTCACTCTAGGAATATATTATGAGGAAAGCGACAAGTGCAAGAAAATAGAAGTCCAAGGATCCTTGTTCACAGCAGGCTACTGAAAGCAACAAAAATGTTGCCTCAAACAAAGTATGGTAAATAAATGGTTATAAACAGTGATTTAGGTTATTATGAAAAAAGGCTACTTGCAAAATACCACTTCAGAATTTAGGATATTCCTTCCTTATAATTAAAGATGAGAATGAGAGGAGCAACTTGCACCCATGTGCACCGCATGGTATGGGTACAGAAAAAAAAAGTTGAAAGGAGATATATCAAACTGCTAACACATTAACTTTGGGTGCAGAGATTATAAGCAATTTTTCTTTCCTTTTCATACCTTTCTGCATGGTCAAGTTTTTAGAGTAAGTACGGCATAACTCTAAAATCATGGGCAATATAGATGTGAACATAACAAAACAAACAAGCTTAGAATTCTATCATATCACTTCAGACTCTGAACATGTTCTTCTATAAATGTAGTTATGTTCTATCCCGAGAGCGGTTCTGACCTCCTGAGACCATCAAAACAATCAGAACACCTGGACAGACTTAATTTCCTAATGGCTTCAGAAAAAGGCTCAGATTCAAAATGCTGGCTACATGTAATCCATTCTATGCCTGGGGGATACTGTCAACTGTAGTGTTGAATTAATAAAAGATGAGAAAACACCGAGGCCATAATAGCTACTTCCTGTGCTTATTCACACTTTATTTGAGACAGGCCACTGGTAGTAGCATCTACGGTCAGTTGTGATAAACAATTAAAGGCTACGAAAACAATTTTTAAATACCTCTTTCATTTATTATCAACCGATGATTTGGCTGAAAATCTGCCAATGGCATTTTAGTTTGGTAATCATCTTGAGAACTCCTAGGTTTAATTTAAGTGAAAAACTCCTAACAGCGGTCTCCAATACCCTTACAATAAAAATTTTAAGAGCTACCCTTTTCCTGGGCCAGTCATTTAGAGACACAGGCAAGAACAATATAAAGTGTTGCTTCAGGGGCACCTGGGTGGGTCAGTCAGTTAAATGTCGGACTTCGGCTCAGTCAGTGGGTTCGAGACCCACGTCAGGTTCTAAGCTGACAGCTCAGAGCCTGGAGCCTGCTTCAGATTCTGTGTCTCCCTTTCTCTCTGCCCCTCCCCCACTCTGGTTCTCTGTGTGTGTGTGTGTGTGTGTGTGTGTGTGTGTGTCTCCCAAAAATAAATAAACATTAAAAAAACTTCAAACTGTTGCTTCAAAGAATTTAAAGAAGGAAATACAGGCAGAAAAAACCAGTAATTATATATCATTGTTTTAAGTGCTAAAACAAACAAGCACAGGGTACCACATGAGTACAAAGTAAGTGCCTTTAAGACAGGGTGACGACTGATCAGGTGTGACTAGGTAAGCTGAATCTTGAAAGGTAATTAAGATTTAGTCAAATAATTAGAGGGTAAAGAGTATTAATTTTTACCATCCTATGGAAGTAAGAAAAAGCAACCAAGAGAATTTCCCATCAATAGGCCTGTCTAATTATGTCCCAACAGCATTCATTCCTTCAATGAAAAGTTTTCATTATCTACTTTAACTCGGGCACTGTGCTTGGTGAAAAAGAAACTATTCCTGCCCTTAAGGAATGTAAAGATAGAGTCATAAACAGAGAATTTTAATTATGTGATCACTATCCCCATGTGGCAGAGTATCATCTAGGAGAGACATATAATCTAATTCTGAGTGCCTCAGGGAAAACTTCTTGGAGGAAATGACACCTAAATTGAAATCAAAGCAAACAGGAAAATAAAATAAAAGATGCAAAATAAAAATAACTATCAAAAATAAGTAAAGTGGTAGGGACTAGGGAGTTATGGCCAGGAGGGTCAACCGATGCCTGCTCACAAAGGGGCTTTTAAATACCATGACAAGGAGGGGCACCTGGGTGGCTCAGTCAGTTAAACGTCTGACTTCAGCTCAGGTTATGATCTAGCTGTTCCTGAGTTCAAGCCCTGTGTCAGGCTTTGTGCTGACAGCTCACAGCCTGGAGCCTGTTTCAGATTCTGTGTCTCCCCCACTCTCTCTCTCTCTCTCTCTCTCTCTCTCTCTCTCTCTGCCCCTCCCCTGCTCACTCTCTCTCTCTCACTCAAAAATAAACATTAAAAAAATAATAATAAATAAATACCATGATGAAGAGTTTAGATTTCACTCTGTGGTCAGTGGAGAAATTAGAAAGGGCTTTAGGAGGAGGAAGTAATATGATCAGATATATACCTAAGAAAGATTATTTTGCTGTGGGTGCAATGGAATGGAATGGAATAAAGCAAGACTGGATTTGGAAAAGGCTTTTGGAATGATGAAAGTAAGAACTGTGGGCAGTGGTCACAGCTAAGGTAGAGGAGTTGTGGTGGAAAGTACTAGCCATTCAATATCAGCCATTTGACAGATACTAAGGAGTTAAAAATCAGTATGAATATGGTGATTAATTATATATGGAGGGTGTATGGAAGACAAAGGCATCTTGGATGGCACCCAAGTTTTTCACATGGGAAAATATGGGCAAGAAGTGGAGTCAATCAATGGCATAAGGACTTGGGAGGGAGTGGAAGAGGAGATTCATTTTTTATATACTTAGCGTGGAGATTCTTAAAATGTCCAAGTTGTGAGAGGGGGATATACACAAGAGAGATCTGGGCTGAAAAACAGATCATAGTGTTTAAAAACAAAGAGTCAAGGATTTGGGAGATGTGGGACACGAAAATACAGAGATTAACTGAATGCAAGGGGGTTAACGGAGATTTCCCAGAATGTCTGGAGTGGACAAAGGTGGGAGAACAGGCGGGAAACATTCAGTTACGCTGACATTTATGGAATGGAAACAGGAAGAAGAGTCCCTAGCAGGATGCAGAAGTCAGAGACATGGGGCACAACGGGGGGTTCATCACCGAGGCCTGGACAGGAGAACATTTCCAAATGGAAGGCATGATTAATCTTGTGGAAGGCCATAGCTGCACAAGTCAAGTAATAGCTGCCACCAATATAGACTGCTGTTAGGGTGAGGAGACAAGCTGAGGATGTAAAGAAAAGAACACAAACACTTCCATCAGAAAACTGGCTTTGGGTGGGAGGAAGCCAGGAGCAAAAACAGAATTGGAAGGGAGGTTTTCTTTGTAAACTTGTTTTAAACTTTTTTTTTTTTTTTTTTT
>NW_026057577.1:116003635-116029601 GCF_023721935.1 Panthera uncia
GGGGGGGGGGGGGGGGGGGGGGGGGGGGGGGCACTGGCATATTAGCCACAGGCTTCTTCCAATGGGAGCAACGGATGCTCAAGAGCACAGTGGGGTTGTAGACACCTGGCAATAAATAAGTAAAAAGTACTGCTCCCTTTTGGTTATCGATTTTAATGTGAAGTTTGATGGAATGTGTTCTGGAAGAGGGGGAGGAAAAAGAGTTTTGAGAAGAGTAGTAAAAAGAGGAAGAGGAACTACTATGGAAAACAGGAAAACAGACCGTGCTTGTTTCTCACTATTCCCCATTCTTTCTACGATTTATGCAATACTTGATTTGTGAGGGCCCACTGAGGTCAGAGATTGCACGTTAGTGGTCGCTCCTGAGTCTCTACCTGAAGAAATGTTTTCTTTTGTTTTGTTTAACATTTATTCAGTTTTGAGAGACAGAGCGTGAGCAGGACGGGAGGGAGAGAGGGAGACACAGAATCCGAAGCAGGCTGGGCTGGTCAGCACAGAGCCCGATGTGGGGCTTGAACCCAAGAACCGTGAGATCATGACCTGAGCCGATGTCAGATGCTTAACCGACTGAGCCACCCCGGCGCCCCATCTACCTGAAGAAATGTTAACCAGCCCAGGCACAGGAGTGGAATGAGGAGGTAGATCAGTCTTTAGAAGTAGTTTAGCTAGATGTAGTTTCCCACAGAAACATAAAAAGAGGAGAGGATATTGCCAAATGTGTCTTTGGAAATGAAACATGGCTATAAAGGGAAGGGAGGAATTAGGAGGAAGTTACTAGAAACTAAGTGGACCATGAGATCAAAGGTCTCAATTAAGGGGTAGTAATAATATGAGAGCAGGAAAGATGGAACACTGACAATATCAGAGAATGAGGTGTGTGGGTTAAATACACCAGAGGCTAAGCAGTTCCAGAGTGTGACCATGAAGTAGGTGGCTAACACGGGGAGGATTTGAAAATACCAGTGTGGAGATCATCAAAGAATTAAGAGACCTGTGGATATCAAGTAGATCATAGATACGGATCCTTGGAGTCACTCATGTGCTGGCTGAATATGGAGTTGACAGGAAAGGGGCAAACCGTGTGTCAAAGTCCTCAGTAAATAAGAGAGAATAACCAGGCATTTGGTAGAGACCAGCAAAAGGGGGAAAAAAGGGGTACAGCAAAAACAGTCAGCTTTACAAAAGCCAAAGGATGGAAAAGAAAGCAGTGGGGATCTCTCTTCCCTTCTCCACACGTCTTCACAGTAACCATTCCAACCTTCTTAATTTCTCTTCCTCTACCTCTACCTTCTGAAAGATTGGAAGGCATCAAATGAAAATTCTTTTATCTTTTTGCCATCATCACACATAATTCACTGGCCCCAGCTCCCAACTGTAAAGCAAAAGGGCATGAGACTATAAGGAGAAGATGACCTCAGGGCAAGTCCAATCAGCTAGAAACTAATGAGCCTTATTGAGTCTGCACCAGCAGCCACTGGCTAGAACGTTTCCAAAAGAATCTTCCAATAAGAAGTAACTACAATCCAGGTGCATGGTGGGACATATGCCTCATTTAGGAATTATCTAGGTCCATGGACTCCAAGAGACCTTTTTACCAAGTGAGGCAGGAGGTGAAGGGATAAATTAGTCCCCAGGAACCTCACCAAGTATGCAGAAATTACAACATTTTCTAGGTCATAGAAAAATACAACAGGTACAGCAATGTTCACCAATATTCCTTTTGCTTCTCTTCACTGTAACCATTATAGGTGGGTAGGTCTACATGATTAATGTGAGCCATGATATGCAATGGAAGTGATGTGTATCACTTGTAGGTAGAGTTAATGAAAGGCCCATGTAGAATTCTCCAGGTTCTTTCTTTACCTGAAATGTACAATAAGCAGGGTGTATTTCCAGATAATGCAATGCAAGAAGGAGCTCTTCTGGCTCCCCAGGTAATGATATGGAGCTTCCATGAGCCAAAGATGAACATAGAGAGTAACAGGAAAATAAATCTTGGCAGAATTAAGTGGTTCATATTTCACAAGTATTTGGTTGCTGCAACATAAGAAGGCTATGCTCACTGAAAGTAGAAAACTTTCATATTGACCAAGAATATCAAATGCTGTGATTGATGGCTGACAGGAGTGGATAGGGTGGGAAAAATGACAAGAGTAGCCAGCTTAAAGTTTCAAGCAAGTCAGCCTCCTAGGAAATCTGATCTCGGGTATCTAGTACACTAAAGAATCTCTTCCCTAGAAGGCCAGAGGGTCAAACAGTAGGTTAGCCCAAAGGAACAATGTAGCGTACCTTGAAGAACTCAGCAAGAAAAATTATTCCTATCTAAACATCTTCCCAAACCCAACCCAATTCCTTTGGCCCAAACAAGGAAGCAGCTCTGAATGATATTTGTCTGAGATCAAGAATACCAATGTGATCATTTTCTTGTTCTTGATACTTTTCTTGGACCATAGCTCAACCAGTAATGTACCATGATGTTCTTAATTTTCTTAACTGACAAGGCTATAATAAAAGGAATAAAATGTATTTAGTCACACATCATATATAATGGTTTTAATTCTGTAAAGAATTTAAATGTCACTTGATGAGTACTTGAAGAGTAAAGCTAGAATTAACTTCTAGGCATTATATAAATATTAATTGAGAACTTTCATAATTACATTTTATAGAGAGGTGAGAATTACCTGATATTTATTCCTATCATTATTGGTTGAAAGTATTAATACATACTTTATGTCACATTATGTGGGTTTGCAATCACATCAAGTTCAAATGAATTGTGGAAGATTATCTAAAAGAATAAAATATTTACACATGATCTCTACCACCTGCACAGGAATGGGGTGAATCATTATGACATGTTCTGATCTATTTCCCAGTAAATCTCTATCTCCTGAGGCCTCTTCTTATGTAATGCACTCTCAACAGGGTTCTTTGGGGCTCATGGCAAAAATAGTGGTTACAGAAGTCTGCCCTCGGCACACTCAAATCCAGGAGGGTATTTCATTTGTGCTACAGACGCTGTGTGTCAGACTGGCCTATCCTCACATCACACAGTACACTTATTTGCCTAAGATAAGTCCAACTGCTCCCTAGATTTTCCAAGGCCCAACAGAAAAATAAACTGTGAAATGGAGGTGGAAAAACTCTCTCCGGCAGACTTCGGGGTTGTCACACCAACATCTAATCCCTTTTTCTTAGAAATGTTCCTATTATTCATCATCATATCCTATCTTCCTCAGGGTAGCTAATTTGAGGACAGCTAATTTTACCCCTGACTCTAGCAATGGGAATGGAATTGAGGCCTAAAATAATCAGCTTTTGAAAGCATTTCCCCTCTCTGGATATGGAAGAGGAAAAAGCACTGGAGTTTTCAGCAGCTGTCTCGCAATCCCACGAGGAAGGGATACTAGCCGACATGGAAGGCAAGAGTCGACCTCTGGATAGAAACCAAGTTGTTGAAGACACTGTTAAGCCCTAATCCAGTCAACTCGGAAACCCAGTTTACCACCCAATCTAGAGCTACATAAACAAGAAAATTCTTTTTTATTTCAGCCAATCTGAGTTGAGTATTTTGTCATTAGCAAATAAACGCATCCTGACACACACAGATTTCAAGACAAACAGCTCTCCTGTGGTGCTCCATGCCCTGAAAGACTGCTGTGCATTCCGGAATTCCTGGATTGCTGATCCCCATTCTTTAATCAACTAAAAACATTTTTAAATACAAAAAGAATGATTAGGAATATCAGAAAACCTGCATTCCTGAAAAAGAAACATACAGATAACTAGTCTGGAGCAATTGCTATAAATGGACCAGCTGAAGCAACAGAAATGCTAAGATTTGATCTTCACTGGATGGAAATGCAAAAGAACCACGAGTCCCCGGATTGACCAGCAAGCACACCACCTACAAAGAGACCTCATCCCATACCCTGCTTCTGGGGAAGGAACAGCAGGCAGGAAGAGAAATATCTGCCATTTGTGACACTTACTAAACTGGCTTTCAAAGCAGCCATACGGATATAATCATTTTTAAAAGTCTATGCTATAAAGATGAAGTCAAATGAGTCCTAGAAGTCACTCCTGACCGTGGTTCACAAATAACAGTAAGTTATCCCTAAAATACTGTCATAACGTTTCTGACAGGCTCATGTGATTTAAGCAGCAGTTGGATGCTGGTTCTCTGTCAAGTCTACACTTAGGCACTTTATCAGTTTTATGACATTATGTAAATTGAAGAGAAACAGAATCAATGAATATATATATATATAACTTTAGTTACCACTTATTATTCTCAATCCACCGTTTTTCCAACCCATAATTTTCATGTTAGCTCAGCATTCGTACATCTTTACAGATATTCATCTGAGACTACACACTTAATTATGATTTTATACAACTAGTCCAAAACATCGACGTATCTACGTCATTTGGCAGTGACAAAGGCTACTGACATCAGCACTATTATTTTCCTTTTCCAAAAACACAATTCCAAATTGAGAAATAATCAAGGAGAGAAATACTCCTCCCTTCTATCCTAATTTAGGAGGTAGAGTCTTTATTTCTTTTCAAACCCAAAATAGAGAATCGGGCACACATTATTAATTTATCTGCTTTCACTTGCTCTGATTGAAATTAAAGATTAACATTTTCAGGCTGGTAGTCAAAACTGTTCACTCATTATTCAATGAACTTCAAGAACCAAACAGCTAACAAGTCACCTAAAGGACTCCTGGGTGGCTGAGTCAGTTAAGTGTCCAACTCTGGATTTCAGCTCAGGTCATGATCTCACTCTTATGAGATCAAGCCCCACGATCAGGACTCTGGAGTACAGGCGTGGGGCCTGCTTAAGACTCTCTCTTCCTCTGCCCCTGCCCTTCTCTCATTCATAAATAAATAAATAAATAAATAAACAAATAAATATCACCTAAGCTAGGAAATCTTCACTAGCCTTCCCAAAAAAGGCATGCATTCTTGTACTAGAACATCCTATCAATATTCATTGGAAATATCTTAAGTTCATGTCCCTGACAATTAACATATTTTAATTCAAACTATGGATTAACACATGCTTTGTAATGCTAGTTAAAGAATATAAATATTAGAGAGGTACCTGGGTGGCTCATTTGGTTTAGCGTCTGACTCTTGATTTCAGCTCAAGCCATGATCTCACATTTCGTGAGTTCAAGTCTCCCATCAGGCTCTGCACTGCTAGTGCTGAGCCTGCTTGAGATTATCTCTCTCGCACTCTCTCTGCCCCTCCCCGGCTCTCTCTCTCTCTCTCTCTCTCAAAATAAATAAACTTTAAAAATTTTTTAAAAAGAATATAAATATTAGAAACTTTTTTAAGCCTCTACCTACTAATATTTTCATTAAGTAACAAATGATTCTAGGTGTGCTATGTAAAATAAGACACATGTAAAAATAAATAAATAAAAATATGATAGATGTATCTTAAATGGAAGAAGTAAAGTGTAAGGAGCTGTTTTTCTTGTTTGTTTACTAGTATTACTTGTGTTTTTTTTTTTTTAAATAAGAAAAAACAGTTCTTATAGCACGGATTATAATTTAGGAAAAAAACATGAAGTTATGTTGTACATCTTTTACAGTAGAAGTTAGAGTAGTTCTAAAATTGGAAAGGAAAAATGAACTTACAAAGTAAATATATATGTCAGTGATATTGGTCAAAGATCAACTATTGCTGAGATTGGCAATGTTATATCCTAGCACAATTACACATATTGGGAATTTTAAAAATAAAATATGAACACACAATATAAAGAGGGCAGAAGTCACCCTAATCATTCATCTTTGTATTCCCATTTAGGGCACCTGTTATAGTGTCTTCAGTGTAATTGGTATTCAACAAATATTTGTTAAATGAATGAATAAAGAATGAATGAGGAGAAAATGATAAACAGCTCCTCATCTCCTGGGAGTTCCATGCCGGAGTTCAAGAGCTACTTTCTTTTAAATACAATTAATCCTCAATGTCCTTGTAAAATAGCCAAAGGGAAAATGTATTTACACTACATCTGAAATTGATGGAATCTACTGAGGGGTCAAACATCTTCCTCAAAGTAAATAAAGCATTCACCTTCCAGCTAGAAACAGGGTGTTTAAATCATTTCCTAGGTGGATGGCTCTCAGTCTGAGCCCTGCAGCAGGGAGTGACCACAGGAACTCTCCTCAACCTTTTAGGAGAAATCCCTGCCCCTGCCCCGCTACCCCAGTTCTGCTGCTAAACGTTTCGGTCTACTGGTCACTGCTTTTCCAGTTCCTTTTTGGTCCCTCCCCCTCCTAATCCACAAATACTGGGACCAAGTCTTTTCCAGGTCAATCCTGATTTCTGTCCTGCCTTCCCCAAATGTACTCACATGTATCAGACCATATGTTCTAATATTAGCTGGGGGGGGGGGGGGGGGCGGCGGGGAGCCATCACACTTGTATATGAGATCACAGAAAAACAGTTTACTAACATTTGAAAACACCATCATTATTCTAAGTTCACCTCTGGTCCACAGTTAAGCAATTAGGATATAAATATATCCTATATTCCTATTCGTAAGGATACTACTTATGAATTGGAAGTCTGACACAACATTTATGTGACCTAATTTTGAAAATTTAAAATAGTATAAGGCCTCTAGGCTTAATTTTATAAGGGAAAGATTAAAGGGACACAAGCAGGCACAGATTTATCTCTCCGTGCTACAGGACACTGGCAATTTTTTTTAACTTAAAACATCCGATATTTAAAATGCCAAACTTCTACGTTTCTCTAGTAACAAGGTGGTTATCAGACTGAATAACATTTTCTGTACTTTCTCTCCAGTAAGTAGAATTAATATTAACACATGAACTGAAAATGTTAAGTGGCTATAAATAAGCCAAAATGATTTCATTAAAATTTAGCTTAGCAAATGTTACTTTCATATTCTTGGTGGTAACCCTTTCTGTTCATATTTAAAGGCAACGAACAATTGACAAGCAAAGAAGCTGACATCAAATGTTAGCCCCACCCCGGTGTGTATTCAATCAGCCTCACCTCACATCTAGGTTTCTCCACTCAGCAGAAGAGGAGGATGTACTGAATATTTGGGAAAACAAGTTTCTAATGACACAGCCTTGACCAAACAGCAATACCCCACCATCAGTACTGCCATTTGCCCATATGACCAAGGGTACCATGAGCAACAGTTACACTGCTTTGCAGCCAAAGCACTAATCAGAGGATGTGAAATAATAACTACGAAATCAAGCACAGAAGAAAACAAAACACAAAGAAAGGTTTAAACCACCAAAGTATGTCACAAAGCCATGTCTTTACATTCCCTCTCGTCCCTGAACAAAGTCTGTGCCATTTTAGAAATGATTCTAACAAGCTCGGTTATTTGGTTTCCAATCACAGTAACCACTGAATTAATTAGTTCCCCCTTAATGACCAAACTAAACAGTTTGCTTTTTCACTCAGGCCTTCTCACAGACTCTAAAGAACTTCAGGATGAAAGAAACTTCTGTTTTGATTCTGGAGTCTCCTCTACAACTTAAAAATCAAAGACTTTTATTTTGGGTTAAGTGCTTCACAACTAGTTGAAACTGAAATTAAGTTTTATATGAAGCTCTCAGACTATTTGAAGCTATAAGAATAATAAACTTACTATAGATGATCAAAGAGGAATGTTCACTATCGCTTTTTTCCAGCTTCCCAAAGCCAACCCCCGCCCCCCCTCACCATTTTAGGGACAAGAAATAAAAGATGCTTAAAAGTCACCGTCCACCCACATCCAGGATGATTAAATGGCGTTTGCCTCATAGATCAGTGACACAACAGACCTTCAAGAATGGAAGAACTGAATTCAAAGCCAAACACACTTAAAGCCAAAAAGAAAAAAAAAAAAAAAAAAAAAAGCTTGTAGATATTGGGAAAACAAATTTCAATTGCTCAATTGTATTTCACTGGAACATTTTTGTTTGTTTAAGTTTATGTATTTATTTATTTTGAGAGAGAGAGAGAGAGAAAGAGCTAGAACAAGCGGGTGAGGGGCAGAGGGAGGGGGAGAGAGAGAAAATCCCAAGCAGGCTCCACACTGTCAGCACAGAGCCCGTTGTGGGGCCTGAACTCATAAACCAAGGGATCATGACCTGAGCCTACAGGAAACTAAAAGCCAGATACTTAAACAACTTGAGCCCCCAGGCGTCCCCTAAAACAATTGTTTTTAATAAAACAAGAAATAGTTAAGACATTAAGTTCTTTTAAGATTTTAGGAAAAAGTAGGATTTTTAATGGAATCAGACAGATTTGATTGTTCTAGTATACCTATGGAAATACATATTCTTTTGAGTTGGAACTAAGACTCACTAATGTCCTATTATTAGGGAAAGTATCTACGTAAATTCATTATTAAGAAAACAAGGTCTGTTTTAATGCATGAAAAAAGGTAAAACTCAGCATTTTATACAATTTCAACCATCTGTGAAATTTTTAATACACTTAAAGTATTCATGCACCCTTTCAAGTAGGGTATCAAAAATAATTTTTGCTTGTTTGTTTGAATGCTAATGCATTGCTTTTATGAAAATCGGGCATGCCCTTAGGTCATAAAAACACACAGAGCTGATGGATCTGTGCCAGACAGATGAAGATTTTACTCTTTTAATTTAAATCTGATTTTCTAATTCTGTCTTCTTACATATGGCCTCCCACATTACTGAGAGGCTAACCCTTCAAGCAGGGCGGCCTTAGTTTCTAGCAGAGGAAAGGCACATGAAAGTGAAACATACTTTATGAGACAACAGTGTTTTTCTTTTCCGAGTGTGCGGCACTTAAGCAAGTTTTCTGGGGGGTGTGGGGGAAATCAATTCATGTATTTGCCAGGCGGTATGCTTTAATTGTGATAATAGTTGCTCCACAGAAATCGTACACAGACTTCCACAAAGACAGACACACACAGAGTGAATGGAGGAGCAAAGGGAACACGGCTGGTTCACAGATGACCTCTATGCTCAGCCACACTGTTTCCCACCTTACGTGTCATAGCAACTCCAAGAGCCCTGAGAGTCACTGTGGAAAAAGATAAAACACCGGGAGCTTATAGAGAACATGGAGGGGGTGTGAAGTAGAGGGGAGGGGGCTACAGAAAGTAAGGCTACAGACCACGGGTGCAGGGTAAGGAAGGAGGCAGAAGCGGTGAGCCTACGGTAAATATCTGGTCCCAAACACCTTCTCCCAGAGAATCTGAGGATCTTTCCCTTTACAACACGGCTTAACATTAACTTTTCTTTTTTTTAATATTTATTTATTTTTGAGAGAGAGCGCACGTGGGAGAGGAGCAGAAAGATAAGAAGACACAGAATCTCAAGCAGGCTCCAGGCTCTAAACTGTCAGCACAGAGCCCGACACGGGGCTCGAACCCACAGGCCGTGAGATCATGACCCAAGCCGAAGTCAGACGCTGAACCAACTGAGCCAGCCAGACGCCCCTAAAATTAATTTAAATTATCAACCAGATACTTTAATTAAAAATGTAAATGCTGTTGGGACCCCTGGGTGACTCAGTCGGTTAAGGATCTGACTCTTGATTTCCACCCAGGTCATGATTTCACAGTCGTGGGATTGAGTCCCACATCAGGCTCCTCGCTGAGCATGGAGTCTGTTAAGATTTTCTCTCCCTTTCTCTCTGCCCCTCGCTCCCGCTAGCAATGTCCCCCTCTCTCTCTCAAAAATAAATACACATTTAAAAAAATGTAAATGTTGAGGCAATCCAGTGTATAAAGTTGCTTTAGCCACCTTTTCCTTCCAACAGCTTCTCATTTACCCTTTCCATGGAATAAATGAGAAATTTGCTTGGGACAAAAATGTGACAGTAACTTAGAAGCAAGAATTAGGATCTGTTTATCCCGTATCAGTTGTTTAGTGAGCCTTTGTTCAGTTATTTCTTGATAACAAAATTCATGCTTTTCACTTACGTATACATACATACATATATTGAAAGAAACTTTTTAGCTAACTGCTGTGTAGGAGGAAGTTGTGACATTTATCTGCCAGCATCAGCAAAAGCGAGAGCTTGACCCTCAACAGACTATTGCACTTCATCTCATGGTTACCCTATGTCACTCAGCCCTGGAACCACCACTTGCCTATTGGACAAAGCGATGATGCAGCCGTGAAATTAAAAGTTGTTCCCTATAAAAACGACAGCAACAACAGAAAAAGGTTTTTCCCTACAGAGAAGGTTGTTACATGTCAGAAAATGCAAGAAAAGTCAGCAGAAACTGCTGCATGTATCAGAATATACCCTGACCTCCTAAGGATCAGGGAGACTGGGACACTGCAAGGTACCTGCAAGACAAAGGCTCTTGTGGTGGCCCTAAAACACATTTCAGCTGCCTTTCCAGAGAAAGTACTTAATTTCCAGTATTACACAACTCAGGTAAAGAATGGAGAAAAAAAAAATACAAGGGTAAGCAAATAAGGAATATAAACAAAAACATAAAATTTTTCAGGTTAGATAAAAAATCCTAACTATTCTAGGGGCACCTGGGTGGCTCAGTCAGCTAAGCGTCTGATGGTTGATTTCAGCTCAGGTCATGATCTCAGTTGTGGGATTGAGCCCCGAGTTGGGCTCAGCACCGAGTGTGGATTCTCTACTTGGGATTCTCCCACTCTCTGCCCCTCCCCCACTTGTGAATGTACACACACGTGCGCGCGCACTCTCTCTCTCTCTCTCTCTCTCAAAATAAATAAATAAATAAAAATCCTAACTATTCTAGAACTGTAGGTGAAGATCAGGAATCTAGACTAGTGGAGAGGAAAAGCATTATCACTGAATGCTGTGGTGACCTGATAATGGCCAAAAGTGAGTCTGGAGAACCTTTAGATTCTAAAAATGATAAAGGTTTAGCCTTGCACTTTGTGACACTGAAAAAAAAAAAACAAAAACAAAAACCCAGCACACAATTAAACGAGTGACCATATGCTTTGTTATTTATTGGGGGAAAAAAATAGCATGCAATTATAAAAATAAACATATGCTATTGCTATTTTTTACTTTTATGTACATTTAATGTAATTTTTATTAGAAATTGTTATTCAATGATAGTAGAGAAATGGAGAAAATTTTATATTTCCAAACCAGTCAGAGCAGTTGTCCTACCAAAAAACGGGGGCAATTTTTTTTTTCCTTACTCTGCCTGCTCCTGAGGTCCTGGTTCCAGGAATTGGGCTAGTGCTTAACTAATGATATCAAGTACTGCCTGCTCTGACAGGTGCTGAGCTGGACACATCAGTGTATGTGCAGGAAAGGGTTAATGCAAGCCTTGGTTGCTCAAAGCCTGCACATTCCCAAGAAAGGCCTGTCTTCAAGACTGGCCCTGGGCCAGTTCCAAGGAAATAAGCTCTGAGCCCTTAGAATATTCTGCCTGGTAAGAGTGCTTCTGTATGCCCTAAGTCTTGGGCCATGCAATACCACTTTGCTCAGGCAGTTTATGCTAACAAATGTGATGTATGGTGAAACCATTTTTGCTCTGGGAGGCTGGATTCTGAGTAGCTGAGGTCAATTCATAAAGGTGCAACATGCCTTTGTAACTGATCCCTCATAAAAACCCTGAACACCCAGGCTCAGGTGAGCTTCTCTGGTTGGCAACACTTTGCCTGTGCTGTCCCACATCACTGCTGGGAAAATTAAGTGTGTCCATAGGACTCTACTGACAAGACACCTGCAAAATTGTGCCCATCTCCTGGACTTTGCCCGATGAGCCTTTGCCATTTGGTGATTTTATTCTGTACCCTTTTGCTACAATAAACTGTAACTGTGAGTATAACAGCTTTCTGAGCCCTGTGATTCCTTCTAGCAAACCACTGAGCCTGACAGTAGTCTTCAGGACCCAAGCATATTATCAAGTTCAATCCTGAAAACCTAGCAATATTACCGCCATCTCACAGATGATAAAATCAAGACTTTTCAAAGAGGTTAAGTCATTTGGTTATTTAAAAGGAAACCAAATCAATCTGTCCATTCTGTTATACTGCACTGTAATGTTATGAGTTACAAAGAATGTTTAAAATAATCTTATAACTTTGGGGTGCCTGGGTGGCTCAGTCGGTTATGCATCAACTTCAACTCAGGTCGTGATCTCACGGTTCATGAGTTTGAGCCCCCACATCAGGATCTCTGTTGTTGTCTCCTTCTCTCTCTGCCCCTCCCCAGCTCGTGCACTGTCTCTCTCTCTCTCAAAAATAAACATTTAAAAAAATAATAATCTTATAACTCAACCAACACTGGAAATATTTCCTTTGGAAACTATAAAATGCAATTTCATAAACCCTGAAAAATATTTAGACTACAATTAATCTGTAAACATGGTCCAATTTAAAGCTGGACTTACAAGAATTGTATGTATATCTGTGGTGGTTCTAAAAGCCATAATCATTAGTTTTTTAAACTATGAGGTGTCCCTCACCTGCCTACTCCTCCTGCCCACAAAAACTTTCCAGTGCGATGAAGTTCTCATTACTTTCTATCTTTGAGAACTGTGTGCCTGTGCATGTGTATGTGCATGTTGTGGGTGGGGAGGTGGTTAGGGAGAAAGAAATAGGTATATTATTATTTTCTTAATGTCTGCAAATGCAATTTAGGTTATTTTTGCATGTTTAGGAGGAAAACTTAAAACGCATTGTAACTTCAACGTGTTGCAGGTATGTGCACACAAATGTCTGTGGGGGCATCCGTGCATCACGTGTGCAAGAGAGACAACAACATACACATTTCAAATATGTTTTGTGTTTACGCTCAGTATTCAGCCACAGAAGTATCTGATGGCACCAACTCCTACTTGATTTTATTTGAAAAGTTCACCGGCATTATGTATTTCTACGGCAACTAAAAAATTAACAGGCATAGAATTTCTGTAATAGTTGTTAGTATTTCTTGGAATACTGATTATTTATTGCTTAGTATACTTAGAAAAAACTGATAGAAACATAATTTAAAATGGTGACTGTCTGCTATGTAATTAGCTGCATACTAAATCCATAATATAGGCTATGCATTTTAGTTTTATGCCAAGGCACTTTTATTTAATAAAAATTGTTAATTTTATATTTTCTTAATTCAAATTTACATGCCTGTATCATGTAAAAAGAAGTTCTTAAACTTTCTACAGATCAGAATCCTTATTTAGAAGTTGAAAAAGTCTTGGCAAGCACCTGACTTTTTTTTTTTTTTCTGGCTATTTAATAGACTTTCATTTTTAGAGCAGTTTGGAGACAGCACAATTGAGCAAAGTGTACAGAGATTTCCCATATACCCTCTATCCCCCATATGCAGAGCCTCCCCCATGATCAACAGCCCCCACCAGGGTGGTACATTTGTTACTAATGATGAACCCACAGTGACAGATCATTATCACCAAGAGTCCATAGTTTACCCTTGGGCTCACTCTTGGTGTCGTGCATTCTATGCATTTGTAAAAATGTATAATGACATGTATGCACCATTGTTATTTTTCGTGCCCTAAAAACACTCTCTGTTCTGCCTATTCATTATTTCCTGTAACCCCTGGCAACCGCTGATATTTTCACTGTCTCCATATTTTTGCCTTTTCAAGCATACCATTTAGATGGAATCATACAGTATGCAGCCTTTCGGATTGGTCTTGTTCACTTAGTCATAGGAATTATTTCCTCCATGTCTTGTCAAGGCTTGGTAGCTCATTCCTTTTTAGTGCTAAATAATATTCCATTGTCTGTATGTATCACAGTTGATTTATCCATTCACCAACCGAAGGACACCTTAGATGCTTCCGGGTTTTGGCAGTTTTGAATAAAGCTGCTATAAATATCCATGTGAGGGTTTTGTGTAAACTTAAGTTTTCAACCCCTTTGGGTAAATACAGAGGAGTGTGACTGCTGGACACTGTGGTAAGAACATCTTTATTCTTGTAAGAAACTGCCAAACTGTCTTCTTTTTATTATTATTATTATTATTTTTAATGGCTATTTATTTTTGAGAGAGCACGAACTGGGGAGGGGCAGAGAGAGAGGGAGTCACAGAATCCGAAGCAGGCTCCAGGCTCTGAGCTGTCGGCACAGAGCCCGAGACGGGGCTCGAACTCACAAACCAAGAGATCATGGCCTGAACTGAAGTCAAGAGTTGGATGCTTAACTAACTGAGCCACCCAGGCACCCCTGACAAAATGTCTTCTAATGACAGGACAATTCTGCATTTCCACTGTCAATGAATCAAGGCTTCCTGTTGCTTCCCATCTTCACAAGCATCTGGTGTTTTCAATGTTCTGAATTTTGGCCATTCTAATAGGTATGTAATGGTAAGTACCTGTATTTTCATTTAAAAGTGCGTCTGAAATGTAACATTTCCGAGAATGTACCCCAAAGACAGGAAATGTCACACTTCTGTTTTAAAAAAAAGCTTCTGCAAAACTCCTGCCCTAAGTAGATTTTTCCATGCCAATTACCTACAGCTGGAAAGGATTTCGTGTATGTTGGACATCAAGAATTGAGAATACTGGAAATTTAACTTTTTTTAAACGTTTACTTATTATCGAGAGACAGAGAGAGACAGAGCATCAACATGGGAGGGTCAGAGAGAGGGGGAGACACAGATTCTGAAGCAGGGTCCATCTGGGCTCCAAGCTGTCAGCACAGAGCCCGACGCAGAACTCAAACTTACAAACCGTGAGATCATGACCTGAGCCGAAGTCGGACACTTAACCGACTGAGCCACCCAGGCGCCCCGAGAACACTGGAAATTTTAAATCAATGACATAGGAAGTCAACACAGAAAGCTCATATTAAATCAAAATGGGGATGGGGATAAAAGAAATGGGTGAAGGGGATCAAAAGGTACAAATTTCTAGTTCTAATTAAGTCATGGGGACATAATGTACAGCATGGTGACTACAGTTAATAACACTGTATTGCATATTTAAAAGTTGCTAGGAGAGTAGATCTTAAAAGTCCTTCTCACAAGAAAGAAAATTTTGTAACTACGTGTGGTGACAGATGTTCATCAGGCATATTGTGGTGATCATTCCATACTACATGCAAATATCGAATCATTATGCTGTACACCTGAAGCTAATACGATGCTGTATGTCAATTATACTTCATCTTAAAAAGAAAACCAAACTAGTATGATTTTTAAAAAATGAAGTTTAAAATCTTTCTTGGTTGGGGTGCCTGGGTGGCTCCACTGGTTAAGTGGCCGACTTTGGCTCAGGTCACGATCTCACGTTGGTGAGCTCGAGCCCTGCATTGGGCTCTTTGCTGTCAGCCCAGAACCCGCTTCAGATCCTCTGTCCTCCTATCTCTCTGCCCCTCCCCTACTTGTGTTCTGTCTCTCTCAAAATAAATAAATAAACTTTTTAAAAAATGAAATAAAATAAAATCTTTCTTGGTCCAAATTTTATCATTTGGGCGTCACATTCAGCCAAGAATATGCAATTCTCATATTAATTGAATTAATTAAATCACCATTCTAGGCTGGTTTTCCCATAAGGATGGACTGCTCCAAAAAGAATCAGGAAAGATTCTGGCTCACAGTGAATTATTCAAACTTTTTTCCTAGCTAACTAAAAATGAATTTGACCATTCACTAGAGAAATCATATCAAATTCTGTGGTGATAATAAAGTGATGACTGCTTGACAGCTAGAGGGCCTTTTTTTTTTTTTTTTTTTTTTTTTTTTCAGATCTAGCTGTGGTGCATTTTAATGAGAAATGATGACAGCAGCAGCTTCTACCTTATGAAGTGGATCTTAACATCCTGCTTAGATCTTCACCATAACAATATCTAAGACTTTGTTCTTAAGAAGATCAATGCCACAGAAACATACAGACTGACAAACGTAATTATCACAACCATGAATTCACTCAGTTGAGATTCTGCGCACTGACTTCAAACGAAAAACCTAGAATTTACTGGATTCCCAGTATCTGTGAGGTTCCACTGGCTTCCCTGAATCACCACAGCTATGGACTTTTCATGTAAGAATGAGTCTACTGTTAACATGCATCATTTAAAATATACACCTGGCCCTGAGTCCACAGAAGTACACTTTAAAGCATTGGCTTCATTCTCCATTCATGCATTACCGAAAGTAAGGTGACTTCCTAAAGTTTAATGGCTGACACTGTCTGAAAAATTAAAAGAGTCTGCTTTGCTTCCTGACTAATGCTGGAAAAACTCTGAGAAAGATTTTAAAACCCCTTCAGTAAATTTCTCATTTGGTCACTGGGTGGAAATTGTATAAAATATTTTCATTGATTTCTAGATGTAATTTATCAAAAAAAAAAAAAAAAGAAAAAGAAAGAAAGAAAGAAACATTTAGATAAATTCCAGATTTCCCTTACCATGAATTTCTCCAAAAGTATATACTCCACCAAAGACTGCTCACTAAGAAGCCCTACTGCAGTCAAAGTGGCAGAATTCAAGAGGATATAATGAGTACTCCTGCTACACAAAAATCATTATTTATCTCAAACACTTCCTTATGAGGCTGACTTCTAATCCTGCACCAGACTGGGTCCTGCTGGCTTCAAGGCTGTGAAGAAGAATAGTTGAAAGCCCTTATAAATGGATTCAACATGACTGAGGACAAAGTGACAAACACAGAGAAATAAACCCTCATACAAAACAGTGAGTGGCACGAAATGCCAAATGCCTTTAACCAAAACTTTCCTGGTCATAAAGCAAGTTTTATAAAAATCACCGAAAATAAATTCTTCAGGGCTCAATGTGAATCGGCAATTTCTATTTCTACTATACTGCTGTTTACTCAAAAACTATTCTTAATGACTAAGACTCAGAGTTTGCCAAAGTGTTTTCCACAAAACAACTCTCTCAAGACGTTCCAGATCTGTGCTCAAATAAGTCTGAGAAAGCCTGAAGACTTCATTCACCTCTTGGATATGCATAATGTACAGTAATATATAAAAAGCTCTAAAATGCCAACCATTAGAAAGGTTTAATATTGTTTATCTCAGCATTTCCCAGACATATTTGGCCATACACCTAACACCTAATTAAACAGTTTGGGAATGTTATCACATAATGTAAGAAAAATATTACTGTCGTTTAAGAAGTAGTAGGAAAGGGGCGCCTGGGTGGCTCACTTGGTTAAGCGTCTGACTCTTGATTTCAGCTCAGGTCATGACCTCATGGTTCGTGGGATCAAGCCCCACGCCGGGCTCTGTGCTGACAGCTCAGATCTGCTTGGGATTCTTTCACTTCCTTTCTTTCTGTCTCTCCCCTCCCCTCAAAATAAATAACATTTTTTTTTAATGAAATAATAGGAAATATTTATTGTATTCTAGGCACTCTGCTGGGAACCAGAATTCTAGTCTTTAAACAGAATATTGATTTTTTGTGACTTTTTTCTTTATTTGACTTACTTTCTCTCTTTGACACAGCTCTGTCCTTAACAGCATTTTTGTTGTTTTCCAATTCTGTCTGAACTTTTTTCTTCATAGCTGTGAAAGCCTAACAAATGTAAAGTAGTTACGTTGAGTCTCTGGCTCCAATCTACACTTTGTGTACAGTAAATATTCTATAAGTGATTCTTGGATTCCTGGAATAACAACCTATACTTGTTTTTTAAACAAAACAATGATGAAAACCCAAATAACTACAGCACTTCTGAGTTGGTTGACAAATCCTAAGGACACTTGCAGGCCATGAGTAAGATCTTTTCCATCTACATTTCAAAACGTTCAGAAAGAAACCCTCTTGGGGAAAGTCTGTTAGCAGCTAGCTTTCTGCTACTTCCTATACAGAGAAAATTGATCAGACTGCACAAAGGTTTAAGTGGATGATTCCCTTTTAAATTTAACATTCTGCTTTGGCATCCCTCCCCCTCCCACCACCATTAATACCAAGAAGGTGTCAGCCATAAACTGGGATGTCACTGATATGCAAATGAACTACACCCAAAACTTGTTGTTGCCATTACTCTGTAATGAACCGAGAACTACCCAGAACTATTCATATTCTCATCCCATCCTCCTCAGATCTCACTTTGTCTTATTCTGTTTGTCCTACTCATGATCTTACTCTATCCCCTTCTTGACCATAAATTCATCATATATTTTCACAGAGATGCCACCTGTGGTCAAAGAAAAGATTAAATGAACTGGCATTGATGATAATAAAAATCATGAACATGATATCCAAAGCAAGTGTATTTTGTGACACAGAATCTATCAATCAATAAACCTTCAACAGCTGTGCATGCTTAATGCACTAAATACAACCTGCTGTTGAATGAAGAGACCAGGTCAATAAACAAACAGTGGAAGCCTAAGAAATGCATACGACTGGATAGGAAGGTTGCCCTAGAAAGCCAAGAATGGGGGCTTAAATTTGATATGGAGAAAACCCTGGTCACATTTGAAGGCTTCCATGCAGAAAAAATGCTACGGTTAAATTCATACTTAAAAGAGTTCAGGTATCAATGAACTGGATGGGTGAGGGGCTGTTAATCTAGAATTTTTAAACACTGGGTTAAAGTGACTGATGTAAGTCAAGGTGATCACAGCCAGGACCAAATGTGGACCCTGGGAAGGATGAAGATGATCACAGTGATTTCAAAGGAAGAGTCAGCAGAGGAGCATATGAAGCGGAAAGAAATGAAGAGGAAGGTGAGACACATGAGACCTGAGGTTCAAATGATGTGATACCAGGGAAAGGCTGGGAAGGGAAGCTTCTTTTAACGAGGAAATCACCAGTTGTTCTGATAGGCTGGGTTGAGTGTCCACCATTTAAGTGAGACAATTGAACAGAAAACCTAAATTATGTCACAATAAAATAGGAATGACAAGCCTTATTTTGTTAATAAAAACCTATTTCTTATTAGCGTTTCCTGGGGGTACACGGAAAATAAGATTTCAAAAATTTAGAGAATGAAAAAGAAAGATTACACGCCAATAACTTTACAATTCCACACTAAGTCAGTGGCAGCTGTCTTAAAGCAAGATTTATCAACTACAGCACAATCTATCCAACAGCAAATCTGTGCAGAGAATTACAAAATATTTTTAGGACTGATAAATTTTCACTTATATGTATTTTTCAAAATGCTGCCGAGAGAAATGATGGGGAATTTAAACGGATCAGCCCAATATTTGTGTAAGGATTCCACAGCCAATGTACATAATTTTCTCACTGTTAATGCTCAGCGCTGGGCTCGGGCACTTCCCTTGCCAACCAGTGGAATGTTCAGTACTGCCCCTGGCTGACATCCCACTAAGCAATCCTTCCCCAACCTCAAACATTCCCAACTATCCTAGTCATGCCAATTCAACCAATGCCCCTCAACCTTACATAAACATTGACTTACACTGAAATATATCCCTACTCTGCTTCATACTAACTGTAGGCTATTTAAATGGCCTAAGCCTAAGTTTCTTTAGCTATAAAATGTAAAATAGCTGACAAAATACCTACTCATCTTTGTTGCAAACATAGGATGTACAGTAGGCAAAAGGCATAGCAGAGACTGTGACCAAAAAGATGATTAAGAGTATTATCTTGACCCGTGAAGTAAATGGGGTTTAAATATTTTAATATGTAAGTTTCAATGAAGTTAAATTCGTGTTAAAAATTGGTGGCTATTTTAGGTCAGTGGTTTTGAAATTCATTTAACAATGAAAGTTTTTTTCAAAAAAACCGTACACAGAAAAGAGCCAAAGCAGCTATAGTCTACAAAGGGATGAGAGAGCCCAGATCTCATTCCCTCACTTGGCTTCCTTTGCACTCCCTTCCACCAGGCACCCCAATTTCCAATGTCTGTTCTCAGGGCTCCAAGGAACACACTATAAAAAATAGCAACTGATACAGTATAAGATTATGGGAAGCAAGTCCCCATTGCCAAGAGGAATGTGGTAATTTCTGATTTTAAAAAATGATCATTCTTTCCCTTATGACATCTTAAGGAGCACTTGATAGTTTCAAAATAATTGTATATTTCAAGATTTCTAGAGTGAGTATGTAATTCTTTCACAATGAAATTGATTAATCTTTTTCAGATGATCTTTTTCTACTTTGCCACCCTCCCAATGTCCCCATTCCTGCACACCTTTGTACATTCCTCCTTCCTAAGAAAGTCAAAACAAATGCACTTTTGCAATCAAGTAGCTTGTCTCTCTCCATGACATCCCATGAGTAAGAAATTCAACACTGGGAGCCCAGGTGATTCAGGGCCCCCAGAAAATTTGCTTGATCACCAAAGTGCTATTGATTTTTTAAACTGAAATTAAATACTTTTAAGAGTCCAAACTCTCCAGTGTGCCAGTCTTCATAACTCTCTTCAAATGTTAAGCCACTGCATTATCTTCCTGTCCCCTGAAAGCATTTGAGCATGCCACAGGGCTTATAACTTGGCAAGGCGACTTTTGGATTCTTAAGAGAGTCCACTGCAAGTGACATTACCAGATTTGGGGCTTTTTGAAGTATGTGATTATCTCTATACCTAGTCATTTAGTTAGGAAATTGCTCCCCACCTGCCAAAAGACCTTTTAGCATTCCTATAATGATTGATTCAATATCTACTTGTTCAGAAAACATAGTGTACTAAGCAGTGAGCTAGGGGCAAGGGAAAAATGCAGTGAATAGGACAGGCCCTACCTCCCAGAGGCTCAAGGTCAGACAGACGATCAAGTAAACTCAGGTGCTAACAACACAATGTGACAACATGGTTTTAGAAGTATCTAGCAGTGGGGCACCTGGGTGGCTCAGTCAGTTAAGCACCCAACTCTTGACTTCGGCTCAGGTCATGATCTCACTGTTCATGAAATCGAGTCCCATGTCGGGCTCCGCTCTGACAGCGCAGAACTTGCTGAAGATTCTGTCCCTCCTCTCTCTCTGTCCCTCCCCTATTCATGCACACACTCTCTCTCTCTCAAAATAAACAAACAAACAAACAAACAAACAAACAAATAAATAAATATGAAAACAAAAAAACTAAAAGAATAATACAGGGACAGGCAAGGGGATGCCAGGAAAGGCTTCTCAGAGGGGAATTTGGCTTAGCAAAGATCCAACAATGAATGCGGGGAAGGGGTGGGAAGACAGGGTGTAGACGGGTGTTCTGCAGCACGTGCAAAGGCACAGGAGAAAGAAGAGGTAGCATGTGACTGGAGGGATTGCTGACACTATTGTTAGTGTTACACGTGATGTTCTAAAACATTTACATGAACAGAAAATCCTAAAAGATGGGGCGGGGGGCGGGACACACTTCCAAAGATGCCACTCTACCAATGACCACGTGAGAGAGTGTCTGTCCCTACAATAAAAGGTATATGGATATATATATACATATATACACTATATATATGTATATACACTCTGCACATTCTGCCAGATACTAAGTTTCTAACTTATTAGTAATTTCTAATATTAGATTTCTTGTCCTGCAGTCATACTCCTTGATTAGAAAACTCCGTTTAACAAACATTTCTGTATTCTCATGTCCTTTCTAAAAGGAAGACATTGTTACATTCTTGGGTGAAAAAAACAGTGAGGTCTCAAAAGAGTATAATACAATCTGGATGTATATACTTTACATGAATACAGACATAAAAACTTCTGGAAGAATAAACTCTAATACTTTAATAGAAGATGGAAAAATCGTGTATTTCTTTTTGTTTTTTGTTGGCTTATCTCTTCTTTTCAATTTTTTTTTTTTTTTTTTTACTATCAACACTATTTGTGTATTTTTAAAATCTCAGTTGTATCCTCACAATACTTTCCTTGCTGGAAGCTCACAATCAGGGAATCCCCCAGGGACCCCCCAGGGTCCACGGCCAGGCCCATCAGGCTCACTTGCCCAATCCTTGTCTTTCTTGACTCAGCCTGCTCTCCCGTCTCTAGTAGCTGTCACTACCCACTTTACCCTTTCTGTGTCACCTACCACTAACTGCGTGACCGATGGCAAGTGAGATGAAGGACCAGAAGAACCCCAAACCTTTGTGGGTCTTAAGGATTTTATTGTCCATCGATAAGGGAGAAAGGAGGAGGCAGGAGATCAGAAGCATGACAAGTATGGGGAAGGAATGACTTTTGCATAAACTTCCAAACTGTCTAGAGTTGAGGCCAGACGCTGGCACACCCCTGAAACCAGCAGCAGTGCCGAGAAGGTGCCCATGGCAGGCCCTGAACCACTGACGGCTGTGAAGTTCCTCTAAGGAACCCGGGAATCAGAGGTGTTACAAGGAGCATTGCTAGAATAAAGTGATCTAGGCTGCATACATACCATATGTTTTCAAGCACTTGAAGATGGTACTAATAACCAAATTCGTAACATTTAACACCTCCTTTCTCATTATTTCTCAATGAAATGACACTAAAACTATCACTCGCAAATAAGTATCCACAGAATCTTTCAATGTTAAAGCAACCCCATGGTCAAGGAGGCCGAGAAAACTACTGTAGCGCAGGTTTTGGTGTGACAGAACAGGGTTTACTCCGTAGCTTCTTCACCAAACTGAGTACATCTCAGCATGTTTCTTAAACTCTCTAAGCCTCAGTTTGTACATCTGAAAGTGAGAAGAAGAATTCCTTGTACCTTCCCATGAGGCAAAACTAACTGAACTCGGTCTCCCAGCTGACCATCGGCTCTCCCTAATTCCTCACCGAAAGTCGACCGACGCGGCAGAAGGGCAAATGTTAACGGGCACTTCAACCTCCACACGAAAGGCCAGTTCACTAGGCCACTGGCCAGCCCAGACACAGCTGCCTCTGGGCATTTCCTCTTATCCACAGAAACATAAAACATACACATGTAACAAAAGTTCTCAATAGTATTTCTTTATTTGAATAGTAGCATGTAAGGTCAACCTTTGCCTTTAGAACAAAGTGTAACTTGTTCTTAGAATGTGTGACAAAGAGACAATGGCTTAATTTATCTACAACCTGAACTGAAAATTATTCTTTAAATATGTCCTCAATGGTTTAGAGAAAATGATAAAGAATTCAAGATAATCATGTACTATCTCTCCTTAAGATTCCCACCTCCTTTGATGGTGAAGTAAGTCTAGCTTACCTGAAAGGACACTCTTAATGGAATATCAGAAGTTGATAAGCACTTTAAATCAAAACAGCGAGATTTAAAAAATTTTAAATGCCCAACTGACATGCCACAATGAGAAATACATAGTATCAGATTCTAATGTAGTTAATGAAAACAATGCATTTTTCTCTTCAGGAAAAAAATGTCTTCTTTGCCATTAGCTATAAATCCATAAAGGCTTATCATGAAAGGGATTATGATTATTATACTAAAGCAACCTTTTATATATTGTTTTGGAGAACAAGCTTTTGGGGAGACAAAGCAATCACACCAACAGTCCCAAAGAGTTATTTTTCTTCTTTAACAGACGGTATGTTCTGCAAGACAGACACAAGTCCCAGGTATTTAAATCAGAGACAGAAGAAAATACTATCCCTTAATACGATTACATAGAAAAGGAAACCTCTCTTACTTGAAGAGCAACCGTGGTACTGGTTCCTACAGTGAAAACTGATGTTATCTTAATTAGCTAATTATTCATCCCAACCCCCCTGGCTTTGCTCCTGGAGGCATTCATACCTTCTCCACCTCTTGCTGTGTTAACACCAGTTCAATAATTTGCTGATAAAGAATCTTACTGCAGCATCTAACAGATCTTAGAGATTAAGTGTCTGGCTCACTCCCTCATTGTACAGGTAAGTAAACTGAGCCCAAAAGAACTCAAGTATCTTACTGAAAATAAGCTAGTTATTTGAAAAACCGACCCACAGCATTCCCCAGGCCTCACCTCTCCCTGGGTGAACAACCTAACTGTGAAGCTGACTACTCAAGTAGATATCTACCTGAATAGATATCTGGGAGAGAATGGGAGAGAATGTGTTCAATGGGCCACACAGCGTATTTTAACTGCTAAAATAATCCAAAAGGATATACACCAACCTCCTTGGGACAGTCAGTGCAGGAGCAGCATTAATTCAGCTGAATCTCCTCTCGATTATTCTTTTTATTCATAATTACAAAGATGACAGCACCCCAATACATTAAGAAGTATGGTAATTTTATTCTCTCGCAGTAAGTACACGTTATATGTGTTCTATTTTCAACTAGTTAATCAAATCAATACACCAATCCTGAGGCTTAGGCTGTACATATGGGAAATGTGATAACCATCTTAATTAAAGCTTTTTTGATATTTAGACTTCAGCACAGATCCTAAGCATTTTAAAGATTCACATTAATTCCAACCTTAAAAAAATGTATTTACAGAGGAAAGCTTCTTTTGCAATTTGTATGTTCATAAACATTTCCATTAGCTAAGCGACATTTTGGAATGTGATCAAATGATACTGCGTGTCATGTCCTAACAGCAAGGCTAAATCTCTGACAGTTCTCACATGTGGCCACTGCTCTTTTAAGCCTGTGTCCCAGAAAATCTTAACAAGTGAAGACAGCAAGTCACATTTTAATGGCTACCTTTCATTGTAACTCTACTTCCTAAATACAAAATTAGAATTGGACTTCTCTCACACTGTTAACAATCTGTTACTAATGTAGGCATCTGTCCTACCTCCCCCTTGAGAGAGAAGTGATACACTCCAGCTACACAGAACTTCCAAATTCTTTCCAAAACTAAATGTGAAAAACAAAATACCACTCCTTAAAAAAAAAAAAAAGAAAAAAAAAAGGGTATGGAGAATTGGGAGACTGAATATTTATGTCAACCTTCAGAAAATATGGAAACATGCAGCCCCAACTCACCAGGAAAATTATTATTTGTGATCGAACTACTTTGTGACATCTTTCATCTTTTATGTATTTCACTTCATACCTAGTATTCCGGTTCTGCACCCGCTTAACTCCATCAACCCCCAAACGTCTCAAGAAGCTGCTACAGCAGAACATGAACAGTGCAAGAGTTCTGCTCATTGCCTGTGGCGTGATCTTAGACACACTTGAATCGGGCATATTTATTTCCCCTCTGTTATTTAAAACGGAGGGACCTCAAGTTCGGGATGTGGCTAAAGGACAGCAACAAGAAAAAAAAGAAAAAAATACCCAAACAAGGAACATGCTAAGAACAAAGGAAACACAAGCCTGTGAACAGGAAATGAAGCAACTCTATACACACAAATACCTTTTGGGGCCGCCGACGTAGGTGAAAGTAAAGGTGGAGTCTGAGTATCTGAAATCTGAAACGGAAAAGTCCTGTTAAAAGCTACCCCTTAACTGGGTTTTTAACCCCGGTCAGGACTTGGGCCCCCTACTTAGTGGAGCCAGGGGAAGGCCTGGCGGGGCGGCAGGCGTGGGCTGGAGAGCCGCGCGGTCCCCTCTCCGCGCCACGCCGAAGGGGATGCTGCGCACCCCGGGCCAGGTGCCGCGGGAGGCCGCCCCCCGCAACAAGTGCCGGGTGCCATAGCAACGGCGGGAATTTCCCGGTAGGGGCGGCCGGAAGCTGCCCCCGCGGAGCTCGCGGCTGAGAAAGCAAAATCCGATCCCTCTCCCGGGGGAGCAAAATGGACGAAAGGCGACCCCCAGGCAGGGGAGCAGGGCGCCTCGGAAACCCCGGGCGTCCCTTCTCTTTCCGGGGCAACGCGCTGCCAGTCGGTGGGGACTAGCTGGAGCTGAAGGCGGGGAGACCCGGCCAGCGCTGCCCCCCGGGGGCCTCGGCGCCGGGCGCAGCCAGCCAGCGCAGCGTAGCGCAGCGCAGCGGGCTCCATTCCCGGCCGCCGCCGCTCAGCCCATTGCGCAAACCCGCGGGTCCTCCCCTCCCGGCTCGGCCGCCGCTGCCGAAAGCCCGGAGGCGGGCTGGGACGCTCCGGGCATCCACAAGGGGGTAAAAAGACCACGCACGGCCCCTCTGGCTAGACCCCGGCTCGGGCCACGGTGGTTCTGCCCCCAGAGCTGGTGGCCGCCCCAGACTGGGGGGGGGGGGGGGGGGGG
>NW_026057577.1:116029701-116052419 GCF_023721935.1 Panthera uncia
GGGGGGGGGGGGGGGGGGGGAGGGGGAGGGGAGGAGGGGAGATGCTGGCGCCCCCTCCCCCTTTTGGCTGCCGCTCCGCTGCAGCAGCTGTTGCCAAATGAACCCCGGAACGGGGACGTGCAACCCACCCCCTGCCCGAGCCACACACGTCGCGGTCAGAAAACTGGGAAGGGGGGCGGCGGGCGGGCAAGGGAAGCTGGCTCTGGGTCGGAGGCTCCGGAAAGGCGAGAACTCACCTGCAAACAGGCAGTCCTTCTCGGCTCTGGACTTCTGGATCACGACGTCGATATCCTTCTGAATTCGCTCTTGCCTTGAACACATCCCCATTAAATAAATCCCTGGAAAAGAAGCAGCCGCTATTTCCACCCCACCCCACCCCCCTCGCACGCTTCCAGCTTTCGCAAATATTCAGTTAAAAATGAAACCTCTGGCCGAGGCAGGGGCTGAAGGCGAAGTGGTTTCGGAAGTGATCCTGGGTGAGAGAGGAGGAGGTGGTGGAGGAGGAGGAGGAGGGGGAGGTCGGCTTTGCATTCCCAGATGTGACCGCCCAGCTGCTGCTCGCCACTGCTGGATTCCAATTTCCTCCCCTCCTGACAATGGATGGTGATGACACCGAGTCTCACTTTCTCCCTCCCCCGCCCGGACCAACGGCCGTGGGGGGCCGAAGGTGCTGGAGACGGCCGGAGAGCGATCACCGGCGGGGCGGCGGGCGCCGGCGAGGGGCGAGCCCCGCTCCGCCTCACGCGCGCACACCCCTCGCGGCCCGCACGCCGGCCTTCCACACCCGCGCACACTCGCGCCCGCGGGCGGCGGCGGCCGTGCCGAGGCTGCTGCTGCAGCGCCGCCCGCTGCAGACCCTCCCGCGCCCAGTCACCGGGTCCCGGCCGCCGGGGTGTGAATAGTATCCGCCATCCCCGGCGCAGGCTGGGCGTCCCCGCCCCGGCCGCCGCTCGCGCCGGGGACTGAGTGGGAATGTAGGTAGTGAAGACTCCCCGGGGCTCCCAGCCTGCCCCCCCCCCTTCCACCACTTTTATGAATTCGACTCCACTTTCGGAAGGGATTATGAGTCATATGGAAAACCCAAACCGGAGTGGCTGGGAGGGAGGGGAAAGGGAAAAGAAAAATCTTTAAAAATCGAAAATAAATAAATAAATCGAACAAATCTTTCCTTCTTGCCCCATCAGGCAAGATGGAAAAAGCCTTGACACGCCTCCAGACATACACCTTCCCGTGCCCTCCCTGCCGGAGTCTTTTTCTCCCAGATGGAAATAGTTCAGCCCCTTTGGGACACCCTTTAGGAAACGCAGCCCCTTTCGAGGGACTTCCTCTACTTCCAAACACTCACCAGCTCTTCCCTCCTAGGGATTTCCGTCCACAAAAAATTGGCAGAGGCAACGAGCACGTGCCAGGGTCTCCCTAGAAGATGGATATCTGGCTTGTTTTAAAAAGCCACTCCTTTGCCGGTCAGGGGAAATCTCCTACAATCTTCTTGTCTGGTTTAGAAGTGAGATACTGCTCTGATCCTTACTCCCTGTTCTACCTAAGGACACGGCAGGGCTGATGTAGCCGTCCTGCCTCTATATTGCCATATGCCCTAGGACGGGCCTCCAATGGCACTTTTCTTGTTGTTTTGTCCTCCACCGAGAAGGCTTCCCTGAGCAGACCATGTCTCAGCTGGTTCTGAATTCCCAGGGCCTGGTGCAGTGCCTGAAATACAGGAGGCAGGCCTAAGTGTTGGTTGAATGCATGAACGGTGGTGCCTTGCAGCCTCTTTTCTTTACCTGTAACACAATCTTAGCCAACTTCCTTATCAGCATAAGTATGCAGGAGTTGACAAACTGCCTCAGACCCTTAATCAGTCCAATTTGGAATCTGATTAAGCGGCAACATGATGTTTAGGAGAATTAGAAATCGCTATCACCCCTGACAGAACCTTAAGATTCCAGAGACAAATGCAATGAGAAATCATATGTTCCAGTGTTGCAAATCCTTTATCCTGCAGAAAAGAAAACATGAAATGATTTGTCAAACAGCCTAGAACACATCACATTCATCATCAATTATAAGAGGAAATGTTCCTCTGCACTCAGGACCACTGCCATCTTTGATGTCAAAGTCACAATGCAGTACATTTTCTGCTCAGACCTGTCCTGAAACTTCCAGCGTAGGGCAGGGCAGGGCAGGGCAGGGCAGGTTCATGTTCTTCCTGGGCGTGTAGGCCCCTTGGCTACCAAAAGCACTTCCTTCTTTTCCACAGGGTATCACTTGTACTTCCCCCTATCATTCTGTGCTCTCACTTCTCTACAAAGCTTAAGATCTATCAACTCCCCCAAATTTATTTGATGGTTATCTCTTCATCCACGAAGCTCGCGTTCTCCAAGGAAAATCCTTACTACAAATAAATTTGAAATAGTCTTAAACCTACCTGATGTTTTTTGTCTGGATCACTTCTTGGTTTACTACTCCCTTCAAAAAAGAGGGCTTCTTATGATTTGTCCTATATTTGATTTTCTTTTCAAGCCTCACAGGCTGCCCTGTTTTTGTTAAACAAAACTGACCTCACTCTGTTCATGCCCTTAAGGTGTGATATATTTAAATATTTTTAAATGTTAAGGGATAAGATTAAAAAAAAAAAAAAAACTTTGTTTCGTGGCATGCACTGTTGCAAGAGAAGTTTCTCCAATAAAAACCATGCAAAGCATCAGTGTTCCATACTAGATCTTTATGGCATAATTATTTCAAACTCTGCCCACAGCCAATATCTCATTTACCTGACCTCATCTCAGACTCTCATTTAAAATTTAGCTTATTTTACAGTGATTAAAAACTATATGCATGCTTGAGATGAGGAGGTTATATCCCTGCCTTAACCACTCCTGTGTGCACACACATACTCACATGCATTCAGGAACACATCACATAATAGGGCCCTTAATCAGTTTGTTAAATAAATAAAAATCATTCACAATGACAGAGAACTCTGGTAGTGTGCTACAGTAAATTCAAGATAATAATCAATACGTTGGATGATTGGGTCTAGTCAAAAAAGTCCCACCAGGTTAGAAAAACAATCCCAAGCCAAAAAACAAAATTTATTAGAGGAAAAATGTAAATTTTTCACCTATACTAAAAGACCCAGAAGCATAAGGCAATGGAAATGTAGCATTAAGTTCAATGGTTGTGACATAGTTACTAATAAGTCACACGTATCCAGAGGTTATGAGAACAGCCTGACATTGCTCTATATGCTTTACATAGATTAACTCATTTAATATTCACAATACTCCTAGATAGTAGCTGTTCCTATAATTCTTCACATTTTACAAAAGAGGAAACTGAGGCACAAAGGAGTTGATTAACTTCTCGAAGCAGGGACATAGACTGCAGTTAACTTTTTCCTTTCTCCAAAACGTTCAGCAGTTGAGCTGAACTTTGAGAAAAATAAATGTTCAGAAGTCTCGCTTCAGAGTAAACTGGCCTCACCAATGGCAGCAGGCCAGGAGTTAAGCCAACAAGAAGCCCTTTAATGGATTCTGAAACAGGCCTGGAGCCTACAGGCTCTCAAAATAGCCTCTACTAGTGGCAGTTATCTTTCCCTTTCCTGCATTGAACTTCCTTTCCCAAAGGAATCCCAGTCCTCAGTTACATCTGAAGAAAAGTCAAAGCCTGACCTCTGTTATTTCTTAGGAATTAAGAAAAGAGGTTGGGAGGCAGAATTAGCAAGAGAACAGCCCCCTTTCCCAAATGCATGATGGTGTCATCAGTAGCAAATGCCCCTGGGGACGCAAAGCAGCCTTGGTCAGCTGTGGAAACTGCACTGTGATAATTTGCTTTTGAGGTAGAATGAGAGTGAAAAAGGGAGAGAGAGAGCATGAGGGATCGCGATGGGAAGACATCACCAAGAGCCTTTAAGCCAACGGGAGGAAGTGGGATTTTATATGAGAGAAATGGGAAGTCACTGGGATCTCAAAATTCTTTCCTACGATCTATAAGGCCTTCTTGCAGTGACTCTGTAATGGACAGAAATCCATAAAATTCAAAATGCCTGCTAGGCCCAACTGGCCTTTCCTAAATAAAGTGGATTTGGGCAATTCTTTCTGCAGTATTGCTTTGGGAGAAACTGATCCTGCTACCCTGACCTCATTTGGTAGGTCTAGCAATCAAAGTATGAGCAAAACAAAGTCACCCTTGAATAAACTCGACAAAATGGAAGTGGATTTTAGGTAGTTTGATGTGGCATTTGTCTCAATTTGGTCTTTACCATATCGCCTAACCTAAGGTCAAATGGAGCATCGTGTTGGTTTCGTTGAGATTTGATAGCCCTTTCGAGCAACTTTAAGACACTTAACTAACACCAAAGCTGTAACAGAAAAACTGAACTGCTCTTTCTAGTTCCAGACTTCTCTTTAATTTCGTCCCATTTGTCTCTCCATAAACTTTAATTCCCGTTTCTACCATAGAAGCATCCTTGGCCCTCATTAAATTAGATGTCTCATCATCCCATTAAAACAAACTCCCACTTCTCAGCTTGTACTCACACTTATTCATTCTACTTTGTTGTATACCTATCCCTTGGTTTATTTTTAAAAGTGCGTAAATACTGCATGGATATATTCTCAGTGCAAACTACTTAAGCATATATTAATACAGAGAGTAAAATTTGAAAATTCCTACATATCTAAGCCCCTAAATCCACTCCTGATCCCAAAGATAATTAGTATTAATAGTTACAAGAGAATCTTTTCATTCTTGCATTTATATATCCACATATATACGTTCATCGGCTTATACATATACATCTTAATTTAAAAGGAACCACATAATACGTGTTGTTTTGCAACTTGATTTTTCCACTGTCTTGGAGAACTTTCTATGTCAGTGCAAAGAGATCTAGCTCATTTCTCTCAGCTACCGTACAGAATTTTATTGAACCGACAGGCCATAATATACTTTAACCATGCCTCTGCAGTCATGATAGGCTTTTCAAAATGTTTTCTGATTAAAACAGTTTGCGATAAGTGTATATCTGTATGCACAATTTCAGCAGTTTCTTTGGAATAGATTGGTATAAGTGGACTGACTGGATCACAGGGAACTGACAATTTAAAAATTTGATAGGTATAAACAAATTACTCTCAAAATAACCCTATTTTATATTCCAGCAACTGTTTTTGAGATTACTAATTCTTGCATCATTCCCAGTAATAGGTACTACAAATCTTTATCTTTTTTAGCAGGGAGGATGAAAAATATTCATCTTATTTTGTTGGCATTTCCCTGATTATTAGTGATATTGGGCATCTTTTCAAGTGTTTGTTGGTAAATGGTATAGTCTTTTGAGTGTACAAGTATAATTGAGTATGACTGTCATAGCCTTTCTCTATTTTCTTATTGAGTTTTCTGACTTTTTATTATTGATTTATAGGAGACCTTTATATATTCCAGATAGCAATCACTTTTCTGCCGTAGATATGCTTTAGTCAGACAGGAACTTTAAATTTTTATTTATTAAAAATAATAAACAATTTAGGGGCACCTGGGTGACTCACTCAGTTGAGCATCAGACTCTTGATTTTGGCTCAGGTCATGATCCTAGGGTGATGGGATCCAGCCTTTCATTGGGCTTCACGATGAGCATGAAGCCTGCTTGGGATTCTCTCTCTCTCTCTCTCTAAAAAACAAACAAACAAACAAACAATCAAAACTTAAAGCTAACTCTTTCAAGGGTGCCTGGGTGGCTCAGTCAGTCAAGCGTCCCACTTTGGCTCAGGTCATGATCTCACAGTTCATGAGTTCGAGCCAGAGTCAGGCTCTGTAACTGACAGCTCAGAGTCTAGAGCCTGCTTGGGATTCTGTATCTCCCTCTCTCTCTGCCCCTCCCCTGCTCATGCTCTATCTCTCTCTCTCTCTTCTCTCTCTCTCTCTCTCTCTCAAAAATAAATAAACATTAAAAAAAAATTAAAGCTAACTCCTTCAGATCAAAACTACTTCCTCAAAAAAATCTTTCCTAACTTCACCAATTCACTAATATTTCTTCTTCCCTGAATTCCCCATTTCTAGACTGTAAGTTCCTTGAAGGCAGGAACTGGTTTTACTCATCTTAGTAACTTCAGAAGAACTTTTGATGGAAATTATTTTAATAGGATGCAAAGGAAGTAGTTTAATGAATAATTGTTCAATGACATGAAATCTTAATTACTCTGTTTTATTGTTGTTGTTTTAAGTTTCTTGAATATTTGATTGCCCTGTTACTCTGTTTCCACTGCTCCTAAATAACCTTTGGCACAGTGCTGAGTATATACTAGTGAAACTCAGTACATATGCATTGATTAATTGATTTTCTTTTTGTTATGATCTTGAATATTTCATGCTATCTCCACAAAAGAGAAGCATTTCTGTAAGAGTGTGCCATTGGATATTAATTTCATATTATATAATGATATTTCCCTCCAAATTGTTCCAGATTCAAGTAAATTTGGGGAAAGTGGATTAAATAAATTTAAATAGGTTTCTCTCCAACTAATTTGAGCTTGTAATGTACCTAACTAAGAAGGTTATATGGAATTTCCAAAGAGTTTTAGCTGGCTAACCATGTGGAGTTTTTGTTGATTGGTTGGTTTCTTGGCAGTGAATTGTGTTTCATGTAATTTCAATAATTTATCTGTTTCAAGTCAGGTAAAAACTTCCACTATATGCATTCATTCTCTTCTTTGTGGTATCAGTTGTGAAGCATTTTTAACACTCATCCCAGGAAAGGCTTGTGATGATTGAAGTAGATTTTGAAGTAGAAGAGTTCGGATCAAACTCTGACACTCCAACTTACTAGCGATGTAAATTTGGACAAGGTACATAACCACAATTTGTTATTACTTAAACTCTCAGTTTTCTCATCTAAAAACTGAGAAGAACAATGGCTCCTGTCTCCTTATGATTGAAGAAAAGGATGAGATAAGCACATGCAAAGAAAGATAAAGAATTTGCTGAGTAAGAATTAATTACTCTTGAGGAGCCACTTTTCAAAAATGTTCTCCCTCACTTCCATATACAATTGACCAATTCCTCCTTTGTTTCCCCAATTTACCTGGTAATTTCTATTGTATTGTTGGGATGCATTTGTTATAAGTAAGTTATAAGTCTCTGTGCGGGGCCTTCCTCTTCCTCATATTTGTAACCCCCTCATGTTTGGTGGCAACTGGGAACCCGCACAGATCTGAGGTAGTAGAAGAGGATGGAGGAATTCTAGAACAAGTGCTTCCCTGGAGGAACATTTCTCTTCCTTTACTTTCAACTGTTCAAGATATCCATATTTCTTTGTTCTGAAATAAAGTTATAAAAAATTGGAAGTAGAGAACAAATAACTTTTTTTTGTCTGAAATATTTAACAGAAATCTGCCACCCTGATGCTCCATTACCTCCAAATCGTTGAGTGTGATAGGCAAGTCAACTACTGGCCTTCAAAGGTATGAGGTCCAAATCTCTGGGACCTGTAAATAATACCTTCTAAGGAAAAAGGCTCTTTATATATGTGATTAAGTTAAGGATTTGGGGATGAAGAGATTCATCCTAGATTCTTGGGCTCCAAATGCCTTCACAAATGTCCTTACGAGCAAGAGGCAGAGGAGATTAGAGAGACGTGTAGATGGAAGAGGAGGAAGCAATGTGACCACGGAAGCAGAGATTGTAGTGATGGAAGAGGAAAGGAAGAGGAGGAGGAGCTATATTTTACTTTTGATTGCTTAAATAGAGTTCTATTTCTAGTCCTATCATGTCTAGCAGACAAAAAATTTATCTTTAGTTTTTGTGAATTCTACTCCAGTTCTCCTGGGATTTTACTGAAGTCTAAAAGAGCTTACATTGTGTTAAGGTATGTGTGGGAAGCCAGTCTGCTCCTTGGCCAGTGGACCCCTCAGAACAATGCTAGAAGCCCTGTCTCTCACAGCCTCTCCCAACTGAGAGAACACTGCTTATTTGCTGTGTTAGGGACCACATGGCTCTCTCTGTTGCTTCTGAGTCCCACTTTGGCGGTAAGTCCATCCCAAATTCCTCCATTTCTTTTGCTCTTCACTAAAGGGAACATGCTGTTAATATTTTTATTTTTTTTTTTAATGTTTATTTCTGAGAAAGAGAGAGACAAAGTGTGATCTGGGGAAGGGCAGAGAGAGAAAGAGACACAGAATCTGAAGCAGGCTCCAGGCTCTGAGTTGTCAGCGCAGACCCTGATGTGGAATTTGGACTTAGAAACTGCGAGATCATGACCGGAGCCGAAGTCAGATGCTTAATTCACTGAGCCACCCAGGTGCCCCCGTGCTGCTAATATTGAATGGGACAGTATGGGGAAGCCCCATACTCTTCTTGTTATTTCCAAACGTTTTATTTATGCCCTGATCTTTTAAGTTCTCCTCAAGTGCTTCAACCTTGTGGAAGTACATTTCTGGTACTTCCATTGCTATAATCCAGTCTTGCCTCTTTGAGATCACATGCAATGTCACTATTGATGGTATAAGAGAACTCCAACTAGCAAAGGCAGGATTTGGTTTGTTGGCTCAAATAACTGGAAAAGGTGCTTGGTTGGCTTACCAGACCAAAACAAGAACCAGAAGAACTAGTTAGTGACTTAGGGAATCAAACTGGGGACTCAACTTGAATTTTCTCTCTTTCCATTTCCATTTCTGCTTGGCATTTTCTTACTTTCCAATAACAAGGAAAATGGCCCTATGGTAATCCCAAATCTATAACATAGCAGCATAGTAAACCCAGTGGAGGAAGGATCACTTCTTCCCTCCAGGACCTATATATTAACCTCATAATAAAAACAATATAATTATCTTCCCAGCTTGGATCAAGGGTCTATCTTTTGTTGCTAAGCGGATGATGTACTATGATATGTTAGGCCAGGTCAAATACTGATTCCATGTTCAGGGACAGCACTTGGGGAGGAATGAAGGCAGTGTCACTTAAGATCTCTTGCTAGTCTGATAAAAAAATCACCTACTGCGTCAGTTCACTGCATTTCTCTAGATGGATCTGTAGTGTTCACTCATCTTTCGGGGTTGAATTATATCAAGAAATGGATTATTTTCTTCTTCACCGTTTGGATTTCTTCTCATTTTATTCACTAAGTCAGCGCCCCCTCCTCTGTGCTTACCCCAGTAATAGTACTTAGCACACCTACTGTTCGTCTTCCTTTTTTGAGAGGATGAACAAATGTGCTCAGAGCGTGAGTAATTTGCTATGTTCAACAGTGTTTCTCTTCTACTTAAGCTAATACGTAAAACACAGAAAACACTCACTGAATACTCGCTAAAGGGAAGAAGGGCGGTGCACTTCCATGATGCAAAATAGAAACACAGACAGAGGGCATATAACTCAGATTGAAGCAGGGGAAAACGTTTGTAGGCACCAATGATGCCGAATACTGAATAAATAGGAGTAAAGAAAGTGAAACGGGACCCTCTAGGCAGTGGGAAGTCCTGGAGCCCGTGATGTGCTGAGTTGGTTCGCAGAAGCTTGCAAGACCCATCGTACACATCTCTTCCTCACTCCATAAGCAGTGACTTATCGGTAGCTTGAAACAAGTCATAGTGGGGGGTATTTACCACGGAAATCAGAAATCTCAAACACTAAAATCTTAGACACTTTCCTTCGAAAAGGAAAGCACATGACATGACTTGCTCGATATCTGCTGGCGAGAGCCCTTCCACAGCGGTTTTGCATGGCAAAACTGGCAGAGGGTGACAATAAACACTCACCCTGCATTGAGTGCGTGCAGTTCTAGGGAAGTTATTCCCTGTCCTATCAAATCAGTCTCAGCCAATTGCTTAGCCTAGAACTAGGCCAGGCCCAACCTAAACTTGATTCCATCGGGACCAGGTGTGGTCCCAACAGCAGCCCCACTTTACATCTATTATAGTTGCTCATATGCCCCACAGAATACAAGTCTGTTTCCTCCTGCCTCCTGGCACACCAGCCTCCTGAAGTGTTGACATCGGCAAGCTTCCAACAAAAAAGGTTGCCAACTCTAGTTGTATTTGTCTTTTCTGTCTAGATTATTTCAGGTGTGGTCTTGTCTAATGGTAGAGACTTGACCTAAGTGGGCTTTTTGCATTTCTTTGAAATCTAGGAATATATAGAGAGAGGAAAGTTTATTGAAGAAAGACACACACAGATACATATATACATACAGAGATTGGAAGGGAAAAGTTTTCTTTTGGGGTGGTTGAGATGGACGCTTTGTTTTTTCTTTCCAAATTTTTATTTAAATTCTAGTTATTTAACAGATAGGGTAATATTGGTGTAGGAGTAGAATTTAGTGGTTCCTCACTTACATACAACAGCCGGTGCTCATCCCAACAAGTGCCCTCTTTAATGCCCATCTCCCACCCACCGCCCCTCCAGCAACCGTCAGTGTGTTCTGTATAGTTAAGAGCCTCTTATGGTTTGCCTCCCTCTCTCTTTTTTTCCCCCCTTGAGATAGACACTTATAAAAGGGTGGCATCGCACATGCAAGCTGGATGAAATGAGGAAGTACATTGGAGCACCCCCCTTTCAAAGTTACTTGGTTGTTATTCATTTATGATTTTGCTTTAATGAAAGCATGAGGTGTTCTCAGTGGACAGACTTTTGCAAATTTCTTTCTTGACATCACAGCAAAGTGCCTTCTTCCTTTTCCCCTAGCTTCTCATCCCTGGAATCAGTCCACAGAGTCTTAGTTCCCTGAATCTGACCTTCTCTTCCCTTGGGGTCTCTGGCCTTTCTACTGCCCCATGTGGGAAATACTGCGTGTTTAAAATGATTGCTCTACCTGTTTAAAAGTCTTATAGTTTACAAAGAAAGTTTATAACAGAACCAGGGATTAGAATCAGCATTGCTATCACTAGTTACCATCGTGGAAAAGTGGTCACAGAACAACCTAGTGAGAATAAATTCTAAAAATGGATTTTTCTTCTTCTGTCTTATGAAATTAAGTCATCCGTGAAAAAGTTGTCCTGGGAAAATTTGGGTAAATCAAAATGTAAGTATCATTCACATTAATAGTATACAATTACTTCAAGAATTAACAAAGCGAGCTTACGATTTCCAATGTATGTATTGAAATCTAACAGGATCGATTCCATTTTTTACTCAAAAACCCTTCTGCCCTCTAATCTGCAGGGGAGAGGTCTACTTATTGTGTTGGATGGGTGACTCTCTTTGGCTTCCTGCCAAGTGGAGTACGTGTACATTGCTGCCTTTGCCTTTGGACTTGTCCACTGACATGTGTTGGTTAATAGGTTGTTCATAGGTATGAAACCAGCAGGAGCTGGAAATGTGCTAGTGTTTGGACTTGCTCTCTTACACTTCTGCCATCACCATGAGAAGATAAACCTAGATACTCTGCGGGTTCCCAGAAGGATAAGAAACATGTAAGGTAGACCTGGATTCATCTTGCCATTTGGAGCTAAGCCCAGTCTACCCCAGCCTAGATCGGGCACAGACACATGAATAAGAACAAACGATTTTTGTTTTAAACCACAGAGTCTCGGGGCGCCTGGGTGGCTCAGTCAGCTCAGGTCATGATCTCATGGTCTGTGAGTTCGAGCCCCACATTGGGCTCTGTGCTGACAGCTCAGAGCCTGGAGCCTGCTTCAGATTTTGTGTCCCCCTCTCTCTCCGACCCTCCCCCGTTCATGCTCTGTCTCTCTCTGTCTCAAAAATAAATAAACATTAAAAAAAAAAAATTTAAACCACAGAGTCTGGAGTGCCTTTGTTACTCAGCATTATTGTGTTAATTGTTGACTGACCAAAACAATAAAGACAAAATAAATCAATAAAAATGAGGCAAACACTCCATCAGGCCATTGCTGGGATGACCTAGACAATGACAGGTTTCTTGAAAAGAAAACCTGATCCAACAATCACCAATTTTAAACATACAAAAATGTCTTCATGCCTTCCTGGTGGCTCCCATTTCATCATGCTCAGCTCATTCCCTATAAGTTGAAGGGACAGTTTGAAAGCAAACTTTTGAAAAGTCAGATTCTTTAAATCTGAATGGTTATGTTTCATAGTGTGCCTGGAAATCACAGAAAAATGTTACGAGCGATTATTTCTGAATGGTGGTATTATGAATATTTCTGCCTTATTTAAACACTTTTTAATAACATAGCTTATTGGCATAATTTCAAAACATGTTGTTTTATTTTTACGGGAACAAATTTAGCCTCGTTTCAAATTACAGGTTTTGAAACAATCACTTGTTTCTCAGAGGGAGTTTCGAAACTAACAACAACAAAAAAAGGGGAAAAGCAAACATTGCTACACTTCAATAAGTGGGGTCTTTATTTTACTTTATTTTTCTCAATTCTAAAAGAAAATGTTTCTTTTTAAAACAAACTTCTCCAGTAAAACCCAATTTTCTAGGGATGCATCTAGATATTGTTTACCTGAATTCGGTAGATAGGCTCTGTCATCGAGGTGTGTCTTACCAGGGTTCAGGAAGAAGACTTTCCCTTCCATACCTTCCACACCCTCCATCCAGTGGCATCGTAGAGATGTGATTATCCACCTCGTGGGTACTGATAGGGGTCACCGGTGATCTCAGGCACAACACTACCAAAGGGTGGACTCGGCACCAGGGGTCACAGAGGGGTAAGTTCAGCCAACTGTCCTTAGGCAACCAGTCTGCTAATGCAAGTGAAGGCCGAGCCTGCCGGCTCAGCTTCCACTTCCTGGGTCCCCAGCGACCCCTCTGCCCCTTTGCAGGTCTTTGCTGGAACATTCCTCTTTCCCATCAGGGTGACTCTATAGGAATGGCTCTCTCTTTTTAGGTTTTTTTTTTTTTAATTTATTTTTGAGACAGAGGCAGAATGCGAGTGGGGATGGCCAGAGTGAGAGGGAGACACAGAATCGGAAGCAGGCTCCAGCTGTCGGCATAGAGCCCGAGGCAGGGCTCAGACTCACAAACGGCAAGACCATGAGCTGAGCTGAAGTCGGGCGCTTAACCAACTGAGCCACCCAGGTGCCCCATCTCTCTTTTTAGGTCTTAACACTTCTTTCCACTTTCATTATCTTCCCTTCTCTTTCTTCCAGTTTGAACCCAAAGTGTTTTGGGTTTTGTTTTTGTTTTAACGAGAAGTTGGGGTAAGTTCTGCTCTGTCTCTAAATATCTTGTTAAGTCCAGAATCCTCTCCATCCAGAATCCTTCTCTAGCAGGAAACTACCCCGAGTGCTTCTGACTTAGGAAACCAAAGCCAGGAAAATATTTTTCTCTGCTTTATCTTTTCACGTCCCTCCCCAGCAGCAAGGAGCACACAGAGGTCTAGAAAGTACTCGAAACGGTTGGGTGGGAAGGAGAGAAAAAAAAGTAAAATGAAATAATGGTAATAGAGATAGAGAGGTAGATAGATAGAGATGTATGTTTAATAAACTAATGGACGTGGCAGGACCTCATAATTACTATTTTTCTGTACTGGCTTTTAAAAGACAGCACCGAGCTTTTTTCTTCCAGAAAGGTCTTCCATCCACTAGTCTGCTATTTCCTCAGCTGGCAAAGACCAAGGGATTGCTGGAATTAACTATTTTGGAAAACATGCAGCCAACAAGTTCCACCAAGTTTCACACCCTTCCTTTCCCCGCAGCCTTAACTGATCAAAGCCTCCGCCCTCCTGCATGCTATCGTTTCTTCGTGACTCACTGGGTTTTCTTCCCACATCCTTCCTCCACAGCAACTCTTCTTTCTCCGACAGGTTTTCTCAGAGGCCCCTCTACCCCGTCTGTGATGAAGAAATCCTGCTCTCTGTTGTTTCCCCACTCAAAATCCCTTCTTCTTCCTTATCTTAACGCCAACCCAGCTTTCCTGGAAAGGCACCACAAGCCTTCTGCAGCACCTGGAATCTCCTTTTCCCTTCCCTACCGCTTTCAGAGCCACACTGTCTCACGCCCATCCAGAAAGTCCAGTTTCTTCGATGGGCTCTGTCTTGTCATATAATGTAACTTTAACTTTTTGTAAGAAGTTACTGTGGTGTGCCAGACACTGAGTGAGGAAAAAGAGCATCTCATGATGCCCTACTCATTCCACAATCAGGAATTCTTGTTCTATAAATGTAAGATGTATCTACACTCAGGCTTTTCTCACATTCCCCACACCACACATTTCTCTTTCTCAGCACCAGTTTTTAAGAAATAATCATCCCCCCCCCCCCGGAACATTATTTGCCCTTCATGGGTTATCCCATTTACCATCCGAAAGTATGATTAACATAGTTATATTTATGGGGGTGCCAAGATGGCTCAGTCAGTTGGGCGACTGACAGGCTCAGGTCATGATCTCATGGTTTGCCGGTTTGAATCCTGAGTCGGGTTCTGTGCTGACAGCTCAGAGTCTGGAGCCTGCTTGGGATTCTGTGTCTCCCTCCCTCTCTGCCCCTCCCCTGCCTGCACTCTGTCCCTTTCTCTTGAAAATAAGTAAACCTTAAAAAATTTTTTAAATTATATTTATAAATACTTTTATTTTGGCTGGTTTGTTTGCTGAAGGAGGAGTTAACAGTCATTGTGTCTAAGTGTTCAGAAACTACCAAAGAAAATATTTTCTTAGTTTGAGTGTAGCTAGGGCTCCCCATCTAAATATAATATAATATAATATAATATAATATAATATAATATAATATATATAATATATAATATATTTTATAAAGAAAGGTGTCAACCAAATAACTATCATACAGTCAATACAGCTAACCAAGTTAACTAGCACAAGACTACATGGATGGTGAGACTATAATGATTTTTTGAAAGAGATGGTCTCTGGAATTAAGTAACTCAAAGAGAAGCCCGAGTGTAACGCGAATATGCATATTCATAAGCAGGGAACAGAGACCAAAAATAAAACCCTTCACTTCTTACACTTACACTTGGGGGAGTGAAGTTGCAGAGATTTCTTTGGAGACGAAACAGAATCGCTTCTACATCAAGTGCAAAGCTCCACGTGTTCAAGGAGGACACACGACATCAGCTTTGAAGAGCTTTGAACTAATTCCCAAGAAGCTTATCAGGTGTCCATTTACTACATTTCAACAGTCAAATTATATTGACATTTGTGAGTTAAATCTCTCCATATACATTTGGTAATATCTTTAATTCCTATCCATCTAATGATGGTTTACTCGGCTGTCAAACTCTAGGTTGACAATTATTTTCTCTCCCAACTTAGAAGATACTATTCCTCTATTGCCTGTTCTTACTAACTAAACCCTACCCTTTAGCATCCGATCTCTTTTTGAGAACATTTAGAGCTTCATCTTACAGACTTCAGTAATTCTTTGGTATTTTATTTGTCTCTTTTACAGTCAAAACTGCTAATTCTTTTCTCTGGAAGGTTAAACGCTTCCTCTTGAAAAAGTTTAATAATTTTTTTCCCAGTGTATGTCATAGGGTTTTTGTACTATATTCGGTTCTTTGTTGTCTGATTACTCTTTATCCTTTTGAGATGATTAGTTCTGATAAATCTCTTTCTTCAAAATTTGTCTCAATTCTTTGGCTCTTTGCTTTTTGGCTTACAATCAGAGATCAATTTCCGATTTGTTTTGTCTTGGGGAAGCTCAATGGAAATTTTACCAAGCCGAATAGGATATTAATTAAAAACATAAGCCTTCCGAAACCCTAATATAGAGGCTCTGACCCAAAGACACTTTTAGTAGTTGATGTGGCTATTCGTTTTTTAAAACCAGCTATTTTTCTTTTGAATTGCATTACCTTTAATTCCGTAAATTGAATGTTATATCGCACCAGGCAAACTGCTGTGAATAATTATAATACTCACTGCTGAGTGATGTGACTTCTTCCTCAAAGCTAGGTGGTTTAGGGAAATTGCATGATTAGGTCCCTAGGTATCTTGGCTTATTCAGGGAGGCATGTGGGCCCTCCAGGGAGCTAATGTGTCTTTAATTATTTACAGGCTCACATGAGACCCCTTATAGATATAGGCACATTAGCTCAGTAGCTAAGTAACAGTGACATGAAACATGTCAGATACAGAAGAAAGAACTAGTAGAAGCTAATGCAAACACGGGTGCTACCATCTCTCAGTAACACCCTGTTGTTCTCTCGGTCGGTTGGTCGATAATTGTAGACCATTGTGTGTGTGTGCAATTACCCATGTTAGGTACATTCTGAAATATAGGGGCCTTTTAAGTTTCTGTACAGGATCCTGAGAAACAAATTGCATCTCGAATATATTTTTATATCTTGTAGTTGACCAGATTTAAGGGAAAGCATTTGTTTGTTTCAAAGTAGTGTTTAAAATGATAGAAGATGACCATGTGAAGACACAGACCCATAAAGGGAGAAGAAGGCCATGTGATGACAGGGCCAGAGATGAAAGTGGAGTATCTTTAGTTAAGGAACTTAAAGGATTGCCAGCAAACACCAGAAGGTGAAAGACATGAGGATTCTCCCCCATGGGTTTCAGAGGGGGTATGGCCATGCTCACATCTTGATATCAGACTTCTGTCCTCCAGAACTATCAGAAATAAATTTCTATTATTTTAAGCCATAAACAAACAAAATTATGAAAAAAAAATAAACAAAATCATGAAGATATTAATTCATCCAGAATGCAAAATATTTTTTTATTTATTTCCAGAGAAGAGAGAGCAGAGAGGGACAGACAGAGAGAGAGACAGAAAGAATCCCAAGCAGGCTCCGCACTGTCAACACACAGCCCAATACGGGGCTTGATCTCATGATCATGAGATCATGACCTGCGCCAAAATCAAGAGTCAGTTGCTTAACTGACTGAGCCACCCAGGCGTCCTTTTTTTTCACTCTTTGGGAAAAACAGTATAATGTGAAGCCCTCCAAACTATATGTAGGAGTGTGTGTGCATGTGCATGTTAAATATAAATATAAATATAAATATAAATATAAATATAATTATAAATATAAATATCTTATATCTCATACGAAATATACACATATATAGACCAACAAGCAGAATATGCTAAACATAGGGGTCTGGAAATTGTTTAATGTAAATTTGGACTAGGGCATAAAAGTGCATGTGAGATTCAAAACTATCCAGTTGCAAGCAGCCTCATTTTGTTCAGATCAACAAACTTGGGGGATCTAAGCTCTGCTCCTGTGATTTTTGTTAGAGCAGTATCCTAATGGCAAAGTTTGCTGAAATGGAAATATATGTGGTGGACATCGTTGGAAATATATACAGTGGCCTCCCAAGCATTCAATATGCTCCTTCCCCCATGCACACACTCCTAACCAGACGATGAATTTTTCAGCCACGGCAACATCTGAGTGGGATGACACCCGTGCTGAATTCTTGGTCATGACAATTGGCACAGGAAGGGGCATGTGCTTTCAACTCATTGAATCAGAAAGGAGCACAGTTTTTTTCATTCAGTGATTGAGAGGGAAATAGCTTCTCTCCAAACATATCAGAGGAAGCATGAGGTAGTTACCCGGTGATGATATGGAATTTCAATCAATAAATAAGATGGGTACTAATAAGGTAGAGTGGAGATACGGAAAGGACAAGAAGCATTTATTTTGTGTCATCACTAAACTTTGGCATTAAATTAGTAAGAGTTTTTACTATTTTCCAAATTCTCTTTATTATATGAGCCAGTTTGAATTATGCCTTTGTTCCTTCTGACCAAATTATCAGAATACATTAGCACTAAAATGTTAGATCATAACTGATCTATATTAGTATTTGCCATTGTCTAGCAGTGCACTCACATGCTAACTTAGTAAATAAAATAGTCCATGTTCAAATACATTTGGAAAATACCGAGGTTTATATTTCACATTTTTAAGGATTTGCAACATAGTCAACATTTTAACAAGTGAAAAAAGTCTAGAGTAAAAATTCTAGTACAAAAATCCATAATGAGAATGTTAGTTTATTATTTGTGTTTTACCTAAAGTATTTTCTACTTACTTAAAAGCCTAAGTTTCATCCACTTACATTTTTAAGACCAAACAGGCTTGGATATTTTTGGTCTCTCCTCAGTTCAACTTGCTGATTTCTGCTCATTCTACCTTCTGTGACATAGGTTGCATTTTAACTTAAAAAGACAAATGTTGTGAGAGCATCTGTTACATTTGTAGATCTTGGACTTCTAAAAATATAAACTACAGTAGCCTAATATTTCTGACTTCAACAGTAAATAAGTTGATCAGAAATATCACGGTGTTTGTGGTACTGTTGAAAGGCTGTACAACCAGACTCAAAGCTAACGAGCCACAAAACATGCCCCAACCATGATGTAGAAGTTGACCAGAGTTCTACTGGCACACCTCTAGGAACTCATGCTGCAGTTCGCAGACACCACGATTGTACCTGTTGCTCAATCCCAGGCCACCTGTTTAACCACCCTTCCCGCTCGCTCCCACTGTGCGCTATACAACAGATGCTTTAGCAGCTGCTGCATTGCCTCCACTAGAAACAGAGAAAGCTTAACTAAAGCTGTTTCTTTTTTATGAATTCCTGTGTCAAAATTCAGCGCAGGCAAACAGATTGGCAGAAGTTAAATCATATGCTGCTACCCTAGCTGCAAAGGAGGCTGGGAAAGTGAGGATTTGATATTTCAGCTTCTAAAGCAAGAGGTGGTCTCTTGCTCCCATCAAGACTGAGAGGCTAAGGAATTTCTACAATAGCTACAAATAATACAACAGCTTCAAATAATAAGAACATCCATGCTTTCAACCCAAGTGTCCACTGATAGATGAATGGACAAAGCAGATGTGGTCTATTCAATGGAGTGTTACTCAGCCATTAAAAAATGAGATCTTGTCATTTGCGACAATATCGATGGACCTAGAAGGTATTCTGCTAAGTGAAATAAGTCAGGCAAAGACAAATGCTATATAATTTCACTTATATGAGGAATCTAAAAAACAGCAGCAAAAACCAGACAAACAAACAAAAAACTCAGACTCTTAGACACAAAGAACAAACTAGTGGTTTCCAGAGAAAAGTGGGTGGGGGGATGGATGAAATAGATAAAGGGGGTTAAGAGGTACAAACTTCTAGTTGTAAAATAAATAAGTCAGAGATGAGAAGGACAGCATAGGGAATATAGTCAATAATATTTTAATAATGTTGTAAGATGACAGATGGTGACTATACCTCACATGGTGAACATTGAGTAATGTGTAGGATTGTCGAATTAATATGTAGTACACCTAAAATGAATATAACATTGTATGTCAATTATACTTTAACAATAATAATAAATTAAAACTTCATGCTTTGTTCATCACCATAAACTTTTCTCTTTTTTAGACACTAAAACTCATGCTTCATACTAAGAGATGCAACTATTTTTTTCACCAACTGAATATTTAGCTACACTCTCTTCAACAAGGGAACAAACGAAAAATCTCATCAGTCACAGCAACTATTCCAAATCCAAGAATTTTGGGTGATGTCCATTCCTCTTCTAAGCCAATCACTATACTATCTTGATATTTTGTCATACGTGGTTTTAAAAATAAGCTAACCACCCCCAAAATATCCTACGCAAAAAAGAGGGAGAAAGAGAGAAGAAAGAAGAGGGAAATTTTGTTAAGATATATAAATATAAAATACGTATAAAATAGAAATATACCAGACAACGCAAGAAATGTGGGTGGATGTTAAGGCCTTTGTTTCTGTGGATGATCATCAGGTCATTATTGGCAGCTGTGACCGTGTGCCCTCTGCCAACATTTCTATAGTCAGAGTTTTCCACTGTAGAGTGACCAATTTTCATTCTTTTCCTTTTCTCTCTTTTTTTTTTTTAAAGAAGAGACTCCTTTTTTTTTTTTTTAAGTTTTATTTATTTTGAGAGAGAGAGAACCAGCAGGGGAGGGGCAGAGAGAGAGAGAGAGAGAGAGAGAGAGAAAGAAAATCCCAAGCAGGCTCCACATGGTTAGCACAGAGCCTGACACAGGGCTCCATCCCAAGACCCATGAGATCATGACCTAAGACAAGATCAAAGTCCAACAGTTAATCGACTGAGCCACCCAGGTGCCCGCAAATCTTCATTCTTAACATAAATATCCTTTATAATCTACTTGCATGAGTTTGCTGTGGGCATTTGTTTTAACAAAATTGATACACTTTATTCTTTACAGCAGTTTTAGGTTTATAGAAAAGTTGAGTAGAACGCACAGAATTTCTGTGTATTCTCTTTCTGTTCATCTCCCTCAATCCCCAGTTTCTGTTATTTTTAGCATCTTGTGTTGGTATGGCACATTTGTTAAAACTGATGAACCAATATTGATACGTTATTATCAACTAAAGTTCCTGCTTTACATTAAGCTTCCCTCTTTGTGTTGTGTAGATCCGTGGGTTTTGCCAAACGTCTAATGTCATGCATCTACCATTACAACGTCATGCAGAATAGTTTCAGTGCCCTAAAATCTCCTCTGTTCTGCTTATCTTTCCCCCTCCCCAAACTCCTGGCAACCACTAATACTTTTACTTGACTCTGTGGTTTCCAGAATGTCATATAGTTGGAATATTACAGTATATAAGCTTTTCAAACTGGCCTCTTTCACTCAGTAAAATGCATTTGTTTCCTTCAAGAATTTTTTGTGGCTTGATAGCTCATTTTATAGAAATCACTGAATAATATTCCATTGTGTGTTTGGACCACTGTTTATTTATGCATTCACTAATGAAAGGACATCTTGGTTGCTTCCAAGTTTCGACCATTAGGTCTTCATTGATTTTTCTCGTAGGACTTGGCAGAATTAGGAGCTATCCAAGGAGATCCCCTGTGTTCTTTTTTTTTTTCTTATGTTTATCTATTTTGAGAGAGAGAGAGAACCCCAAGCCAGCTCCACACTTTCAGCGCAGAGCCTGATGCAGGGCTGGATCTGACAAACCATGAGATCATGACGTGAGCTGAAACCAAGAATCAGTGGTTTAACAGAATGAGCCACCTTGGCACCATCCTGCCTCTGTGTTCTTTTAATTTTTCTCAGAAATTGCCATTTCAATTCCCTTCTAGAGTCAAATTTTATTCCCCAGCCAACAATATAACTGCCTCTTAAACTTTTGATTGTTTGTCCAGAAGCATGAAGAACCCTAAAAGGCTTTCATCCTCAAATTCAAAGGAATCTTGCTGTGTATTTTCCCTCAGGTACTAATTCAGTAAAGCCTAAAATCTCAGGAGTAAGAGACAAAAGTTTTTAAAGGATTGGTAATTGTAATGGTGAAAGGTGTCACTCTGACATCCAGAACACAAATCAAAGATTCTTGTATTTGCTCTATGGGGAACCCACATAAGCTCATACTTGATCACTAGTTTAGAACACACACCACATCCTCTAACATCAGCCCAACTTTTCAAGCCATTGTCTCTCAGCTGGAATTAGAATTGAGTTTTTAACAGAATATTCACCAGACAGTGGTAAGAGTTATTTTGGGGTCATAGGATAAATGGTGAGACCGGCATGTTCAATGCATATCTACTATTTTGTTACAAAGAGAGTTCCTTGCATACAAGCAGTGTAGAAACACAGACTGTGGCAGCATTTAAGGCATTTAATATGCCCATGGGGGGTGGTGGTCAGAGAAGCATGGTGTGTAGATAAAGACAATGTAATCTCAGAAGAGTTATCTATTCCAGTTATGAAACTCCCTGTTGCCACCGTGACAGAGGAATTAAATATTATCAATGATCCTGCCAAAAGGTAAGTAGTTTGTATGCCCAAGATACACTGTTGAGTGCTTAGCCTTGCTCACTATTGCTTGCATGTTGGACATGTAATAGTCTTGCCAGATAAATTGGCTTTGGTGAGGGACAAGGTATGTTGTTGAGCCTATGAACGTTTTCTGTTGCCTTTGTTGCTAAGCTTTCTTTGGCTAAGGTTGCTTTGTTCATAAGATTTCTGAACAAGCAATGTGCCTGGTGAAAGAGGTTGTTTCACACCTACATATCTGATTGATAATCTTCTTGACAGTTTGGTAAGCATTCATATTAAGCATAAATGTTCTCATACTCTAGCTCATTCTCAGTGGTTCATCCACATATTTCTTCCCTCAAATTCATTACTACCAGTCCTCCCATCTTGTTCCTTCCAAGTCCCTAATCATTTAGCTAAATTATTAGCTACCATGCATAAATCAATAACTCATCTTGCAGGAATAGTGGACAACCAAATATACAGCTTGAAGTATCTCTTAAGATTACACTCAAGTGGGCTATAATGCCTAAGCTGTCAACTTTGGGCTGGCACTGATATATTGAGCAGTGCTTCTATAAAACAGGCTCAATTTTTCCCTCATTCATGAGCTGGACATAGAGAACTTCCCGTGAAGACAGAGATGAGGATCAAGGAGGGGCAGCAGCTCAGAGAATAAGTTCATGCAGCTTTCTGTGCCTTTAGGAGCTGCTTTGGCTCAAGTCCATCTATATTATTCCTAGTTAATACTAGTTAACTGGGTAGCACTAATTTCATGACAAGCAGTTCATGTTGTCATGTTTTGTTCCATTGATAAGACTTCAGTCTCTATAGTGGCCCAGGATCAAATCAAGAGTTATTTCTTTAAAAAATAAAAAAATAGGGGCGCCTGGGTGGCGCAGTCGGTTAAGCCTCCGACTTCAGCCAGGTCACGATCTCGCGGTCCGTGAGTTCGAGCCCCGCGTCAGGCTCTGGGCCGATGGCTCGGAGCCTGGAGCCTGTTTCTGATTCTGTGTCTCCCTCTCTCTCTGCCCCTCCCCCGTTCATGC
>NW_026057577.1:116052519-116070118 GCF_023721935.1 Panthera uncia
TATTTTTTTTTTTTTTTTTTTGTATATATAGTTATATATATGTTATTTTGCCATGTTACTATATATATATATATACATATATATATATATATACATGTTATTTTGCCAAAAAAAGAAGCATTTTACTACAAGCTTTTATGAACTTCTATAGAGCACTTTAGACCATTAGCATAAAGGAAATATTTTTTTATGTTTCTAACAAAGTATGTTAGGAGATTATACTATGCAAGCAAAGGCAACCATAGGGAATTAAATCAATGGGAATGTCAATAAAAACATCATAATAGAAATCAACAGAATGCAATTATAATGCAAAAGAGATAGGCTACTCAGCATGAAGCTAAGAACAAGAAAGAACTTTTGAAAAATAAAGACAAATCCATACATTATCATATATAACTAATTATGTTAGATCACGCCAGTTAGGTTGTGCTTGGTTGAAACCAGTAAAAAACCTTATTAACAGAGCAACATTTAATTTTTACTTAACAGGAATTCTTAAGGTAGCTGGTCCCCAGGGTTGGTTTGGTGGCCCAGTGGGATCTTAAAAAACTAGTTTCTTTCCATCCTTTAACTGACTTCTTCAGAATATTGAATTTCTTCATCAGGCTTGTCCCCTCACATTTGTAAACAGTGGCTGCAGCTCTAGATAGCCTATATTTATTTGAAGTTTCCAAAATAGGAAGGTAGAGAAAGGAGGAAAAGATACCTCCCACCCTCTTTTTTAAAAATTAAGGGTAAAATCTTTCCAAGAATCCTCAAAATATTCCCTCTTACACCCCAGAGGTCAAAAATACATCACAAATTTGCCTCTAAAATAATAACATGCAAAGGAGAAATGATATTACATATTATCTCAAAATCCTTCATGATTCATCATTTGAGACCAAAGTCCTAAACAATAACAGGATCCGTTATGAAGGAGAAAAGAGAAATAGCAGTTGGATATGCAGTAAGAGATTTTGCCTCAATTGTATTTTTTGGTTTTTTAGTGGATACAACTTTCCTTATAAGCATCTGAGAATACAGGGAGTCAACCTGTCCTCTAGCTCTGGAATCTGGTTAATGATTTTGATGTTACAATATGAAACAATTTCACCAGTATCTTTTCTAAAAATTGGACTGATGGAAGATAAATTCATCTTTAATAGATAGGTACTGTGAGCTAATCTATTACTTGTCTCCAGATCTTACTGAGACGGGCAAGAGGAAAGCATGAACTGGTCAGGAAATTGAGTATACAAGAGAAAGTTAAAGAGGTCGTGAGAAACACCCCTGCTCACCTCTGCTCTTATAACAATAACCACACACACAAACCAGAACAGCACATGAAGAAGAAATAGTAGGAGATTATAGAACACTGTAAAAAAGTCATTTTCATTATTATTTCCCAGTCAAAATTCTACCATTCTGTGAGTGACCTTGTATTACTCAGAGTTCTCTAGAGAAACAGAACTAATGACATATGTAAGATATACATATAATGGCTCACATGATTATGAAGGCTGGCAAATCCCAAGATCTGCAGAATGAGTCCACAAGCTGGGAGACTCAATGGTGTAGTTTCCGTTGGAAGGTCGGCAGGCTCAAGAACCAAAAAGAGCTGATGTTTCAGTTCAAGGTTGAAAGCAGAAGAAAAGCTGATCCTCTCTTACTTGGAGGAGGGTCTGTTTTTTTGTTCCATTCAGGCCTTCAACAGATTAGATGAGGCTTCATGTTTGGGAAGACCATTTGCTTTACTTGATCTACCAATTTGAATCTAATCTCATCCAAAAACACTCTCATAGAAACAGCCAGAGCAATGTCTCACCAAATATTTGGGCACCCTGTAGTCCCATCAAGTTACACATCAAATAAGCCATCACAGACCTGGTAAATATTCAAAAAATATTGATTCCTATGAACTTTGAAATAATTAGTGTAATTGCACGGAAGGTTACTGGACCCACACACGTTCTTAAATTTGTTTTCTGTTATGGTGTCTGGTTTGTGAAAAGAACAAAAAAACACCATGGTTCTTTGGCAGTTTGTCCATCTTCCACTCTACTCGTTGGCATATGAGTTAATGTATGTTTACCGTAACATAAAAAGAAGATTCAGAGTTAAAGAAATCTAAATGGGTCAAATTAGTAAAAACTAGACCCAAGCATGGGTCTTCATTCAGCAATGTTACCAGAAAGGTAGACCGTGATTATGGGGTGAATCCAAACACGAGTGGAGGTTGTTCAAAAGCTAAGGGAATCCTTACAATTTAGATACTGTTCCTGTAGGTAGCAGACTAAATCCTACTGGTGTATTGTTCTCTTCATACGCTATTTACATTCCCTGAATATCTCATAGGTCTTAGGAGCAGTCACTTTTTTTTTTTTTTAGAGAGTTCACGTGTTTAATTTTTTTTTATCAATGTTTTTATTTATTTTTGAAGGAGAGAGAGAGACAGACAGAGCATGAATGGGGGAGGAACAGAGAGAGGGAGAAACAGAATTCAAAGCAGGCTCCAGGCTCCAAGCTGTCAGCACAGAGTCCGATGCGGGGCACAAACCCACGAACTGTGAGATCATGACCTGAGCCGAAGTCGGACGCTTAACCGACTGAGCCACCCAGGCGCCACGGAGCAGTCACTTTTTAACTATAAACTATATATCATATTGTTATTGTGTGGTGATAACCCTGACTCATCAAGTATTCATTATGTTCTGTGTACTCTGCTTATTTGTCACTGAAGTTTAATACAAAGTTATGGAAATAAAAATGCATCTTGCTTAAAGTACTTAGCTCTTCAGGCAATTTGGGTTTCTAGATCTGTCCATTTTTTCATTATCACACACAATTTGTTTACTTATCAATTATTTTGTTTCTAATTAAAGAGAAGTCCTGGAATTTATAAATATAATAGAATACGGATGCTCCTAATTTGTGTACTATTGAAGCAGGATTACTAGTTAGAACTGTCATCTTCTTTCATTTCATTTAATTTGCTATGGAAAAACACATGGTTTGTATAATGATTGGCTTTGGTCACTAAGCACATTTCATCCAAGAGCATTTAAATATTATCTAAACTGTCTTAAGTACTTTCTGTAGTGCAAGAGGAAAGTAACTTCAGTTTGAAAATATAAAATCTCAGGATCAAAAAGTTAAGTATACTTTCCAGACTCTCATTTTCTAAAGTTAATAGGAAAAAAAAAAAATGCTGATCAGAAAAAGAGATGTTATTGATTGTTAATAAAGTGGAAGTTTTTAGATATTGTTAATCAGATTTTAAAATCACTTAAGCAAAAAGAAAAAAGAAGCAAAAAGAAAAGCATTGTAAATAGTATTTGATAAAACTTCTGAAATAAAATCACAGTGGGTCTTTTAAATTTTTTTTAGAACTGGGAGGCTTGACTTTTTGAATGCTAACTGCTCTGTACAATGTTTACAAGAAAGCAACGTGGTGGGGTGAAAGAAGCTAGGTGGCATCTTTTTTATTTCTGTAAGTTTATTGTTTCCTCCCTTCTTTTCAGAGAGAAGAGAGAAGAAGCCTGCATCCAACTGTTGAAGCCGTTTCCTTTGGCAAATGTAACTGCATCACAGGCACATCTTAAATTAAAAATCTTGGTCTCAGTCTCTGTCGTCTCTATTTTTAATTGGGACTGAATAACCCATTTCACCACTGAAAATAATAGCCAGTATCTGCTCCTTCTCATTAAGAAAGGTGGTGCTTTTACTTGATTAACTAATTTTGTCACATACAACTTATATGAAGGAGGGAGAAGATATGATATAGAAGATTTGATATAATCATTTGTTTCCAAGATTAGTGCAGTTTGTTTGTTTGTTTGTTTGTTTTTGCTGAATAAGGACAAGTAAGGGCTACAGTTGTTGCTTGGAGAAATGAATTAGAGGGTAAAATGCTTGAAGAAGTTATATTACTGAAAAAAAAATTGAATGAGAATAAGGAAGACCAATTTGAAAGAAGGAATGAGTCAGTTGGATATGGACAGTTACATCTTTGATGAGATTTCCTAGGTATTGACATACCGGTAGCAGGAAATAAGAAGAATGGGAGAAAAGGTCAATTTGAATCCTTAAAGTGTTGTGGGAGGTTGTGAGTAAGAAATAATATATCACAAAATCTGAAACTAGAATTTTTATTTACCTTATGAAAGAAAAAGGAGAGAGCAGCAGACCAGAAGCAATAGGAAATGGAAGAAATGTTTATCTGCAAATATTAAAACTAGAGGAAATTCTGCAGAGTTGTTCAAAGGAAGATTTATGGAAACTTAGATTTACAGAGAAAATTTCCCAAATGAAGATATTATTTCTGATCAATCATTCATAATTAATATATATTTTAACAGATTTTACAGGATATAAATATAAGGGAGAATAATCTAATAGAAAACATACATATAAGGCATGTATAATTTGCTTAGGAAATAATTTTGGACGAAGAAAGTAGTGATTTAGCGTTTGCATTAACATAGAAAACAATAAGAAAAAATCTTTATGTTGTGTTTGAAAGTGGATGATAAAGTAAGTGCTGAGTAATTTAGTAATCAAATAAATACAAATTGAAATAATAAGATGCCTGCTAAAGTCCTTGTCAGATTTATAGGTATAAAAATAGTGATAGTTTTTCTTGGTAAGAGTGCAGTGAAATGGGCACTTTCACATGAGCTTATCAGAGTATAAACTGGTACTGTAATTTCTGGGATGTAATTTGGAAATAGGTATCTCAAACATCAAAACTGTTCATGTGCCATGATTCGCTAATTACTCCCTAGGAAATAATCATAAATGCTATAGGGAGTGATATTTATTGCAACATTATTTAAAATGGAGAGTTGAGTACAACCTTCACTTCCACAGCACAAAGGGAAGAGGGGCACATTAGTTAAATACATACCAAAAAGATCTAACAAAATGCTGGGCAGACATTTAAAAGCACAGCTCTAAGAAAATATGAATGACAATAAAAATTATTTTACATAATGTTTTCAAGGTGCAGGGGATTTTTTTTCTGTACCACAATCCTACAAATACCAGGTAAAATGCACATGCCATTTTAAAAAGTGTATTGATAACTTGCCAAGGTATTAAGGTGTACCTTATAGGAAGATCATGAGGAGAATACATGAATCCAGAGAGGTATGAAAGTACCATCACCAGAGACTTCCATGAAACAGTGTTGTCCTTAAAACCCTGACTTTCCATTTTTATGGTTATCAAGATATGGGAAAGTGGGAGACAAAGCTTAGAGCCTGCTCAGGGTAGCAGTCTTATAGAGAAACCTATTTAAAGCCAGAATCTAAAGGACTATATTTTCAGTGAAAGAATGAAGTAGAAAAAATAAGTGCCCCTCAGAAGGGCATTAGGAAATATTTCTGCCCCAAACTTGGTGCAAGGTTGAGGGGACGGAAATCATAAGTACATCTTCACATGAATTTGTAGTTTAAATTCTCATGATCTCCGTGATTCAAAAAAAAAAAAAAAAAAAATTCAACTGAAATGTATTTTATAATTGTCCCTGTTTGGTATTATTTCTAAGAACTTAGCCAAAACAAAAGCAAAATATCTTTGGAGAAATCCATGTATTCCAGGTCTCAGAGAATTACTACACCCAAAATTCCATTAAATATAGAATGAAACATAAACTATCACAAAACTCATGAGGAAGCAAGCCTGGGTGGCTCAGTCAGTTCAGCGTCAGAATCTTGATTTAGGCTGTCATAATCTCATGGTGTGTGGATTCGAGCCGTGCATTGGGCTCTGTGCTGACAGTCTGAAGTCTGCTTGGGATTCTCTCTCTCCCTCTCTCTCTGCTCCTTCCCTGCTCATACTCTCTCTCTCTCTCTCTCTCTCTCTCTCAAAAATAAATAAACTTAAAAAAGAAAAAACTCATAAGGAAATAGGCATCCTGAGCAGAAACATATAAAGGAACTCTACTCAGATTTCAGATATTAGGATTATTATGTAACCATAAAACCCACATTTAATATGTTTAAAGAAATCAATGAAATGTGTCGGTAACAGAAGTTAGAAACAGTATATATATCATGTATTAAGCAAGTTTGGAACTGTATTTAAGAGAACTTTTAGAAGTAAAAAATATAATGAACATCAAAACCTTAATGGAGAGGTTAAGTACTAGATTAGATAGAGCCAAAGATAAAATAATGAATTGGAAGTTAGATATGAGGAAATTATCCTGAATACAGCACAGGGAGGGGAGACGGATATGTGAAGTAGAGATTAAGAACTAAATAGAGGCAATATCTGATAAGATGTAGAAAAGAAAAATAAAGAAAATTAGGAAAGTTTATAGTCAAGGAAATAATATCTAAGGACTTTTCATAGTCCAAATTTATTAATGTTCACGATGAAATAAAGCACTTGAAAATTTTTCTTACCAGTAAAGATATTTGATTTAGAAGTTAAAAATTCTTCTCACAAAAAGAGAGCCATAAGGCCCAGACATATTTACTTATGAGCTCTACAAATGTCAATGGAATGTATTATTCTTGTCATATGAAAACTATACCAGAATGGGAAAAGAAGGAACTCTTTTTAGTTAATTTTATGAGGTCCCTATAATCTTGATACCAACATTATACAATAAGTGTACAATAAAGAGAAATTATAACCAATCTCCCTCATGAATCTAATGGTAAAAATTCTAAATTAGAACTCAGCAAATTTTCTTTCTTATAGTGACCTAGAAAATTCATAGTGTAGTATGAAAACTTGGTCTATGTAGGATTTTTAACAATAGAAAAAACCTATAGATGTAATTTATCACATTAACAAGTTAAAGAAGGAAAAGCAAATCATTATCCCCGGAAATGCTGAAAGTGAATTCAATAAAATTAAGTAATAAAGCTTAATAATTTTTTTCTAGCAAACTAGAAATGGAAGAGCTTTTAGCATTCACTTACAAATCAGAAATTTCTTGGGCTTTCAAGCAGAGGTGATTACAACGGGTAATTTGGTTACTCAGATTATGAAAGTCAAACCAGGCATTTTGAGTCAGCTACTGGGGACAGGAAGCCAGTCATGCCCCTAGGGCCAGAAGAGTAGTGGGAGAAGTGTTCTCAGACTCAAGAGACTGGAATCTCTGGCAGCCAGTAGAGCTAAGATCAGCATTGTCTAGGAGAGCAGGCTTCATGCAAGGAGAGGGTATCTGTCAGGAATTAGACCAGCAAAAGAGGGACAAGTTTTGCTGGAGACACCATAGGAGACAGGGAGATCATACCCTGCCTTTTCCCAGTACCTCCCACTGGCTAACCTAATGAAGAATTGGAGGTCAAATATACCTGCAAATGTTTTTTCCTTAAATACAGAATAGACCAGGTGAGTAGATTGGAAGGGGTCTGAGAACAAACCAGTTTAGGACCCATTAAGTGACTGAGAAGAGGAGGAAGAGAGGGGCTAGTCAAAGCAGATATATTATTGTTTCATTACTTATGTGTGTATCTTATCCGTATTTTATAAATATTAGTTTATATATATTCAGTATTCAATTACTTTTCAAAATAGAAGTATAAAAAACTTGCATATACTGTATAACATCATTGTTTTACACATTTTTCCATACAATGTTCAAATACATAAATATGGAAGTATACATCAACTTTGGGAGAGAGAGAATATAAATATGAGAAGAAAAGTACCCCCAAATTATACTGATGTTCCAAGAATTGAATTTAAAAAGGAAGAAGCAAATTGCAAAAGAAATAATCAACCATCTTTAGAAATTATTCAAGACATGTTCTGTGATCATTCAAAATCCAACTGCTACAAGTCAGGGAAGCATAACTGAATTGTGGTTTAACTAAGAAAGGTTGTATGTTAGTAACTATATTTATTCTATCTCAAATGATGTCTTAGCAGAAGAGGGTTAATCTGCATGGAGTCTGGCTAGAATTGAGCTTCATGTTTGTCTTACACTATCAAATGTCTTACAGTTACAGCCAGTTCACAGGACTGAATCTCCGATTTTTTCCTTTGACATTAATAGGTGTCAATATCAATCAGAGAGACAAATTGAAAGGGAGTGGGTTAAGATTTTCATCGTGACCATTTCTGTCAGTGATTCTTGTTTCATTCTTTACTATTTTCTCTGCATTTCCAATGTTTCTTAATACATACAAACTACTTAAAAATGCAGAAACAGCAATGAGTAATGCATTAAAATACAATTAAAAAAAAAACAACAACACTGTGACCTTCACCATTACTTAGTCTACTCAGGCTGCTATAGCAAATCACTATACAGTGTGTGGTTTATAAACAGCAGAAATTTATTTCTCACCATTCTGGAGGCTAGGAAGTCCAAGATCAAGGTGCTGGTAGATGCGGTGTCTGGAGAGAGATTACTTCCTCAATCACAGATTGCTGTCTTTTCCCTGTGTCCTTACATGGTAGAAAAGGTGAGGGATGGCTGAGGTCTCTTTCCTATGGTCACTGGTTCCATTCCTGAGGGTTTGGTCCTCATGACCTAATCATCTCCCAATGTGCCACCTCCTTATACCATCACCTTGGGGGTTGGTATTTCAACAGACAAATTTTGGGGGATACAAACATTCAGACCAAAGCAGCCATGGTTATGAGCCAGTCATGAAAGGGAGAGATACAGGAAAAGAGGTGATCGATATCCCCATTTACCAAGAATTTTTGTTGCTATAATCAAGACAATATTGAGCATAGTAGAGCTGTAGAAAAGTCATATAGGAATTTATTTTTTAACAGTAAATTTCAATCTTGGTCTAGAAACCTGACTATTCTGATGAATAGGGTGAGAAGATGTAGTGTTCCTGGAAAGAATTAAAATCTTTCCATAGCCTGTCCTATTAAATACAGATACTCTACATCTTTGTGAGAAAACATCTTATACTTTTGAAAGCTAATGTCTTAGCTAATTAGCTGAGAGCAAAGCCCTCAGAGACTGTGATGTAAGAAAAGTTCCTGGGTAGGGAAATGAGGAGAATTGATAAAAGAAGCTAAGAGAAGGCCATGGAAAATATATTTTCTAGTCTCATTTTTTTCCCCTAGGACTGTCCCGTATAGAGTTCTAGAAATGAACTCTAACACAGATATTTCCAAGCCAAAGTTCAAAGAAGAATATGTGTGTATATATATAATAGTTGTGGATTATTTCCTGTGGTCATTATCCCATGGTTAAGTTATCCCCTGGGAATCTCTCTGGGAAAGAGGGAAACTGCATTTGACAAGGCAGGACTTGAATTTTCTTAAGTATCTTGGCCCTATATGGTCATTCTCAACCTTGGCTGCACATTAGTATCACTTGGGAAAAATTTAAAGAATCTCAATGCCCAGGTCACACTTTAGACTTTGGGAGTGGTACAAGCATTATTATTTTTTAAAGCTCTCAAAAAAACCCCAAACCCAAAAAACCAAAACAAAACGCTCTGAGGCCTAAGAACCATTAATCTTTAGAACACTGGAATTCCTATGAAAAACATAGATGTTGTGAGTAGATTTGTTACAGCCATGTTATCACTCAGGGAAGATCAGCCTACAGAAATCTATCAGCTGTAAGGACCTGGATTAAATTTAAGAGACCTATCATTAACATAGAGTAATATTTGACCCTGCTTGACGGCCAGGATGTACGGGCACAACAGAATCACATTTGAAGCTCTAAAAAATTGCCCTGGCCCCACTTTGGCCCAGTTAAATCTGAATCACCACCTGATTGCGTCTAGAATAGTAGTATAAAGAAATAGTCATTCTGATATGTAGCAAGGGTTAAGAACTGGCATCTGAAAGAGGCATTATGTGAAACAGCTGTTCCAAACAGGCATTTCCCAGACTTTGAATTCGGAAGAAGAGACAAGGCAAAGCAACAAACAATCGAGCCAAAGGTATCAAAGAGCCATGAGATAAAACAGGCCATCAACCTAAATTAATTCAGCTATCTGGGTAATATCGGTTGGAGCAAAATTTCACTTAAACAAATTCCAGTTAGCCAAATAAAATGAAAATATTGAGTATCCTTTTATAGAATCCATATTGTGTTTTCTGAATGATTTGAGAGAGGCTGGAAGAATTAGACCTGAAGTACATCCATTTGCTCAATGGGCAAAGGTTTTGTTTTATTTTATTTACGTAATGTGAAATGTTTGGCCACCTGGAGTAGTGCCTGAAAGTGGATGTAAAATGGAAAATGTAGTCAGTGAGACTGATTAATAACCATGGGCAGAAAAATAGGCCAAGTGGAAAAACTTATTCATGTAATTGCTTCATTTTGCTGACTGCAAAAGGATTTGTTTTGGAAGTGATTTCAGCTATTTAACTCGGTAGATTGATAGATCATATGAAGGTCCTATAATTTGATATTTACACAATTTTGTTCATTACATGAAATTAGTTTGACCCAGAAGATGCATGCCACATTTTGTATCTACCTTATAAGATTTGTCTTGAGCAACTAGTTATTGTACAACATAAACAGTCTTTGTGAAAGGATGTTAGCAGAGCACTAAACTTTACGAAGTTAGCAGAGGATTTCATAAAAATTACAGACTTAGAATGATCAAATTTAAAAAAGACAAGCCTCGGTTTTCTTCATTTATACACAAAAGTGGGAAATGACAAAAATGGCTCATAATTTTATTTAGTTAATACCTCAGGCTGACATAAAAATATAATTCATGCACTTGGTAAAAGAAATCCAAGAATTGGGGCGCCTGGGTGGCTCAGTTGGTTAAGCGTCTGGCTTTGGCTCAGGTCATGATCTCACGGTTTATGAGTTCAAGCCCTGCGTCAGGCTCTGTGCTGACAGCCTGGAGCCTGCTTCAGATTCTGTGTCTCCTTCTCTCTCTGCCCCTCCCCCGGCTTGTGCTCTCTCTCTCTCTCAAAAATAAGTAAACATTAAAAAAAATTTTTTTTAAATCCAAGAAAGAGAGAGAGAGCGCAAGAGAAGGGGAGGAGCAGAAAGATAGGGAGAGAGAGAAACGCACGTACAATCTGCACTGTCCACACAGAGACTGATGCAGGGATGATCCCACGAACCGTGAGATCACAATCTGAGCTGAAATCAAGAGTCTGACATTTAACCCACTGAGCCACCCAGGTGCCCTGAAATATAACTTACTCTTTTGGAATTATACAAAAGGATGTTCGGAATCTAGGCTTTACATTTTTTCCCCAGCTTTATTGAGATATAATTAACAAATAACATTATATAACTTTAAGGTATACAACATAATAATTTCATAGGCATATATATTATGAAAGCTTGGTTGAGTTCTTCAATTTATCTTCAAGATATTACTTTTAAAAACTGCACTGTATGAATGTTATAATTTATTTAAATAATCTTCTACCAGTAACATTAATAACATATCTTGGCTTCTGTACTTTTTCAAGATTATCTCTATGATAAATTCCTCAATGAAACTGCTGTGGAATGAATATACGAATAATATTTTTTGTTGTGACCAAATATGCTTCCAAAACAAGGCCCTAGTTTGTATTCCTGCCAATACCATGTCTATGGGATATGAGAATGTCTAATACTCACACACTTGCTAACAGTGAATATTGTTGCATTTTTTAAAGTTTAGCTCTTCTGATTGGACTGACTTTGACCATCTCTTATTTCTCTTGGCCATTTGTGTTTCCTTCTCTATCTATTCATCTCCCTTGTATATTTTTGGACTGGATTTCTTTTCTGTCTCAGAGACTGGAAAAAATTAAAATGATTGGCTATGGAGAAAACGAAGGAAAGAAACTCAAAAATACAGTTCTGTACAATATTTTGAAGGACAGTTAGTCCCAATATCTTGAAATTTAAATTGTTATAGATCTTTGATCTAGCAATTCTCTTTCTAGTAATTTTCCTACACAAATAACATAGAAAAAATTTTTGCAAAGATTACTTTTTAAAAAAACTTTTTTTGAATGTTTATTTATTTTTGACAGAGAGAGAGAGACAGAGAATGAGCAGGGGAGGGGCAGAGAGAGAGAGGGAGACATAGAATCTGAAGCAGGCTTCAGGCTCCGAGCTGTCAGCACAGAGCCTGACGCGGGGCTTAAACCCACAGACCACGAGATCATGCCCTGAGCCCAAGTCGGACGTCCAAAAGACTGAGCCACCCAGGTGCCCCATCAAAGATTACTTTTATAATGTTTATTTGTAATAGGAAAATTATAAGCAACTTAAATTCCCCTCCTGAGGCCTCAGTGAATACATTATGGTATATTACATATATTTACAATGAAATGTACCTTGCTGTTTAAAAGAATAGATTAGGGGGGCACCTGGGTGGCTCAGTTGGTTGAGTGTCTGACTTCAGCTCAGGTCATGATCTCTTGGTTTGTGAGTTGGAGCCCCGCGATGGGCTCTGTGCTGACAGCTCAGTGCTTAGGGCCTGCTTCAGATTCTGTGTCTCCCTCTCTCTGTGCTCCTCCCCTGCTCATGCTCTGTCTCTCTCTCTCTCCTTTAAAAAAAAAAAAAATTAAAATTAAAAAAATAATAGATTAGGGGTGCCTGGGTGGCCCAGTAGGTTAAGCATCCGACTCTCTGTTCATGAGTTCAAGCCCCAATTCAGACTCTGTGCTGATGGTGTGGAGCCTGCTTGGGATTCTCTCTTTCCCTCTCACTCTGCTCCTCCTCTGCTCTCTCTCTCTCTCTCCAAATAAAGGAATAGACATAAAAAAAAAAAAAGAATAGGTTAGTTTATATTGTCAAGTGATGACATTTATTTTATGCTCTATACAATTAGAAAAATAGGTTATCCAAAATAATGTCTAGTATTTTTTTTTGAAAAAATAATTTTATCTATTTTATCCAAATGTTTGGATATTTCACATCTGTATGTTAACAGTGATTGTCTCTGGGATGTAGGACAGCTGGTAATTTTTTTTTCCCTTTTTCTTTGTACTTTTTAAAAATGATGAGTACATTTACTTTTATAATAAAAATAGTGGTTAAGTTTTTCCATTTTGAAAAATTAATTCTAATTGAAAAATATATCATTTTATTTGATACAACTGTACTTCTTATTCTTGGCACTTGTATAAGGTACGAGTGAAATCATACATTGTCAGATGTGTTTGGTTTCATGCTTGAAAATGAGTTTAGAGAGTACTACTACCCATGTTATGGGCTTGTCATCTGAGGCTTGGTATACAAGAAGGGTCACACCAGCTTTAAGGAGAATAGTTTGACTCTTTGCACTGTGTTCTCTAGTCCTTATCACATTATATACTAGTACCAGAATGCCATGACTATTTCCCAAACAATAAGAGAGAAAAAGATCAAGGAAACTGAGAAATAATGAAACTAGATTCAGTTAATACTCTGGGTTGTCAGCAGCCTTCACGAAAGATTTGTTTGTTGAAGACGTTGAACCCATTAGCTTAAACAGAGATTAACTGCTGGCTCTAACAGAGCATGGACAATTACGAGTTTATTGGGAATTAATTGAAAAGAATGCAATGTTGTGAAATGGGAGGAGATGATTTCAAGGAAATTATACCAAGTGCTTTGAACCAACCAAGGATAAACAAATGCAAACTACTATTCGATCAAGTTTATTATAAATTGATAAAAATGGCTCAGAGTGTGAGAACATAACATCAGAAAGAATTAGTGAATTTACAGAGACAAAGAGCAAAGATGTAAAAATAGTGAGTGAATGGGTGAACCAATAACATGGTTTCACAGGGGCTACCTATTCATTTATGAAGGCATTGTAATACTCAAAACATTGCCATCTCACCATTAAGAATTTAATTAACTCACCATTAAGGTTTATGTGCTTTCTTGTGTTTTGCTTCATTCTGTTTGGGTTTTGGTTTTTGTTTCTTTGATGCTGCCGATGTCACTGTAATATTGTTGCATATATAATTTAAAGAAAGTGTCAGTGCCAACTTAAGACAGCAGATGTCTTTTGTGTTGCCAGAAAAATATTTTAAGGTATTTCAAATGTGAATACATTGAGGTCATCAAGTTGACATCATTCCGCTTTGTTCTTTAACCACGTTTCACTCAAGATCCTAGAGAGAAAAAGAGTGAAAGCATATCAAAAGGTGGTAAGCATCCTTGTAATACTAATACAATGTAATACAATGTCTATTAACTGCTCTCTAGGTGCCGGGAATCGTGCTAACCACTTCAGCAGATGATACTCCTCAATATCGTCACATTATCCACATTATCACAATGCCTCAAGAAGTAGGAGTGGTGATTTAGTCCAATTTAGATATTGTAGGAACTAAAACTTAGAAAAGTTAAACAACTTATCCACATTTTCAATGTGGTAGATGGAAGAGCTAGGATTTATATAGGAATTTTCCAGCTCCACATCCAGTGCTGTGTTCGCTTAGGAATTCTGATGTATAATTTACCAGGACTCTTGGTTATTCGATTCTTGACATTGATTGTAGTTATACATATTTTCAGCATTTGAATATTAAAGGAATAACGTTGATGTTTAATTTCAGTGTTATCAAGGAATTTCAAATTGAAAGGGAAACTATGTTTTTTTTAATTCCATTAGATTATATTAAAAAAATTCAGTGCTGGTGAGGATTCAGGGATACGAACATTATACATTGTTGGTGGAAATGTGAATTGAAAACTTTTTGTAAAGTCATCTGGTAGTAATTATTATTATTATTTTTAAAGACAAAAAACATGTTGACTTCGCAGTTCCATTTTTGGGACTTGAGCCTATGGAGATTAAAGAACCAGTGTGAAAGAATACATCTTCTGGAAAGTTAGAATGTTTATTGCTGCTTTTTTTATGGCAGCAAAATATATGGGACCACGGTAAATTTCCATCAATAGGAGAATGATTACATTACTTGTAGAATTTAGTTATATGCACATATATACATTCATATACCCATACACATATACACACATATACATTATTTATATCTACATGTAAAAATTACACAGGTATGCAACAATTGTAACTTTTTGTTTCTTCACCTGGGGGAACATTCTTATGGCATAATATGTAAAGCAATTTGTTTATATCAGTTGAAGTGGCAAAGTCAAATTACATTTATAAAATTCATCACAGTTTTTATGAAGGGCAAAGATTTAACTATAAATTCCTTGAAAATTGCTAAATTCCTTGAAAATTGTTAACAAACCATGGTGAACAACTCTGCACAGCCTATTTTTGTGACCCCGGAGACACTGGTTCCAATTTATCCTCCATTATACCACTGATAGGGTCAGCCTGTGTTGAGGCGATTAAAGAACTCACGACCATTCATCCTTATTTTCACACCACTAGGTAACAAAGGTTGGAAAGTAAAGGATTCTTTTACTCTGGAGTTCTTTTTTTTTTCCTCTTTCAAGTTTTTATTTAAATACCAGTTAGTTAACATACAGTGTAACATTAGTTTCAGGTGTGGAATCTAGGGATTTATCATTTACATTCATCACCCAGTGCTCATCCCAAGTACAGTCCTTCCTTCCCACCACCTATTGAACCCATCCCCCTGCCCACCTCCCCTCCAGTAACCCTCAGTTTATTCTACTCTGAAATTCTTAATAAAATTTCAAGGAAGCAGGAATGACAAATTATACTGTATTCATGTATTTATGTCTTGCTAGGAGAAATGGAAGAAATTCAAAAACATTAGAATTCTTAGATAGCAAGGACAGAAAACAATGAGCCTGGAATGGTCTGGAGCTTGGGGACTGAGCTGCAGAAAACCCATACCTAAGCCTCAATAATCTAGATGTTCTGATTTGGGGCCTCCACGTCCAAGACTCCTGTTGGGAATTTATCGTCAGGCCACAATTCTTTGACTTTGTTGGGTAATATTAGGAGAGACATTCTTTCTTGAGTGAAAGTGTTGGGGAATCTAGCAGAGATAGTCTTTCATACCTTTTGTTAATCTTTTTTTTTTTTTAAGTTTATTCATTTTTTAGAGACAAAGAGAGACAGAGCATGAGTCAGGGAGGGGCAGAGAGAGAGTGGGACAATCTGAAGGAGACTCCAGGCTCTGAGCTCTTAGCACAGACTCGAACTTATGGATCACGAGATCATGACCTGAGCTGAAGTTGGATGCCCACTGACTGAGCCACCCAGGACTTTTCTAATCTTTTTTTTTGGTCTGCTTACATCCAAAATTTTGATAACTTCCAGCATCCTCCTTGTTTTTAATTTTTGCTCAAAATTTTTGTGCTCATTGGAATGGAGAGCCTCTGAGCCTCTGATCTTCCTTTGAGATCTGGGTCGGTAAATTTTGCATTCTATGCTTCCTTCTGACATATGAATTAGATTTTAAAGCTTTTTGTGGGTGTGAAACAAAATACAATTTTCCCCCATTCTTACGAAGAAAGATTAATTAGCCTTTATAGCGGTTTGTCTGTTTTTAAGTGTTACTACTCTTCATTTCTTTTTCCCCCTCTCAGGAAATTTTGGCAGATTGATTGGGCACAGAAATTGGTCGTTTAGCAAACATTCTAGAACATTGGACTCAAAATGGTCCCTAGTCCAGCTTTACCAGCATTACCTGGGAACTTAGAAATGTAACTTCCCAGACCTTTCCTACTGAAGCACATACTGCCCAGCAAGGGCCAAGAAATGTGCATTTTAATAAGCCTTCCAGGTGATTCTAATGCTCTTGCAATTCAAATTACTGTTGTAGCAACAGCTAAGGAAGGCAGAGAGAGAGAGAGCGAGAGCGAGAGAGAGAGAGAGAGAGAGAGAATCCCAAGCAGGCTCCGTGCCCAGTGCAGAGCCTGGCTCGATGGGGGGTTTGACAGGGGTGGGGAGCTCCTCGGAAAGCTTGATCCCATGACCCTGGGATGACCCCGGATGACCTGAGCCAAAACCAAGTGTCAGATGCTTAATCAACTAAGCCACCCAGGCACCCTGGAGAGTTCTAACTTTTGAGAGGGTTTTGCTTAATTTGCCTAAACCAAACATTAGTGAGCCTAAATACAATTTGTAGTGGAAATTGTTGCTTTTGATTAATCTGGAGTTGCATGCCCATCTGAAAACTCTAGAATTTCAAGTGTGCAAATTTTTCTCTCCTCACACAAAAAATACAAAAACCAAAAAACCCAAAAACCAGGAAAATCTCACAGTTATATAAAAAGTGAGTCACAAGAAGATGCAAGAAATGTTCTGTATGCCAACTATAAGGTATTACTTAACCTCAATAATTATGTCCCTAACTTGACCCACAATCTGACTGGATGAGGACTATAAATAAACAACGCATAAAAGCATATAATAAAATAAGGAGAAAATCATCGCTGGCCCAGAATTTAATAATGACCTCCTGTTGTATGACATAAATATTTTTTGAACAAATTCTTATATATATTTTACTATGTCTAGAGAAAATGAAAGAAGTGAGTTAAACAAGTCTTGAATTTAATAGAGCTGTTTTCATTTGCTTACTTACATAAACACAGGTGATTTGCTGAACTGAATTCAGAAGAACAAAAATTTTGAGGTTTAATTCCGAGTTGAATTAATGAATTTGGTTGCTACACTAAAGGATAAGAAACAAGGGAAGGCAGGTGCCTGAGAAGAGCCACAAAATTCTAAGGACTTTGTTTTTATTTTATTTTATTTTATTTTATTTTATTTTATTTTATTTTATTTTA
>NW_026057577.1:116070128-116081102 GCF_023721935.1 Panthera uncia
TATTTTATTTTATTTTATTTTATTTTATTTTATTTTATTTTATTTTAAAGTTTGTTTATTTATTTTGAGAGACAGAGACAGAGAGTGTGCCTATCAAGGAGTGGCAGAGAGGGAGACGGAGAATCCCAAGCAGGATCCACACCATCAGTGCAGAGCCCAATGCAGGGCTCGATCTCACAAGCCTGAGATCATGACCTAAGCCAAAATCACGAGTTGGACACTCAACCAACTGAGCCACCCAGGCATCCCATGACTTTGTTACTTTAAAACAAAATTTGAAAGATTTTTCTATTTGATTAAAATAAAGTTCAGTAAGATTCCTAATAAGGGGAAATCCTTGGATAAATGTATATGGTGTAATAATTTTGGTTTAAATAAATTATGTTTTCTTCAAGACTTTATCACAATGTTAGAATTAATGTAAGCATATTTTTTTTTCTAATTTATAAAATACCCTAATTAATCAGTGCTCTCAAAGTGTCCCACACTGGCTTTATGGTTCAATTAAATTGAATTATAATAACTACTGTCTTTTAAGAGATTTTGTTCCTGTAACTTGAGACAGGGCTACAAATCATTATACTGTGTAGGTAAAATCACTCTTACCTTGTTGGGGAACAACTTTTCAAATTTAATATTTGACAAAATTTTCATATAAATTTTTGTTTCTATGTAATATGTCAGCTTACATGGAATTTTGTTATACTAGTTAACTTTGAGAACTTTGATAAATATTATACTGAGATCATTAATAAATAATCTCTGTATATGCAAGCAAAACCTTTAACATCCATGCCCCTTATTTTTATACATTATAGAATGACTATCAGATAAGAAAATGAACAGTATGTACAAATACCTTTAGCACCTATTATTACATATGTTCATTCTTTAATTCTTTAAGAATTTAAGTCCGTGTGAATGTATGGAAAAGTGCATGCAAGATCTTAATATGTCCTGTTTATCAGGGCAAAATGCGAGTAATTTTTTCTAAAAGCAAAATTGTTATTGTTGTGCCAGAATATGCAATTAGACTTTAGAATACAAATTTAGGGAGTGCCAGGGTGGCTCAGTCTGTTAAGCGTCCGATGTTGGCTCAGGTCATGATCTCACAGTTCATGAGTTCAAGCCCTGCATCGGGCTCTGCACTGGCAGCCCAAAGCCTGCTTGGGATTCCGTCCCTCTCTCTCCCTCTCTCTGCCCCTCCCCCACTTTCTCTCTTTCACTCTCTAAATAAATAAATAAATAAATAAATAAATAAGAATACAGATTTGGGGGGTGTGTAATAATTATAGAATATCTGAGGGAGATAAACTTTACTTACTATAGTTTATAATACCTGTAAAAAAATGGGTTTAAATGAACAATAAAATATTTATAATTTTCCCGGTAAGTTGATCCAATATTAATGAGTTTATGTATAAAACATAAAAAAGGCTTTTGAAACTTTTACTGCAATTTCTTATATAGATCTAAAAAAAGCAATAGTTTTGGGTTTTCTTTTTGATACAATGACAAATCAACCTTTATATACCAGCCTGCTGTTAGTAAAAGTAGTAAAAAATTATTCTCTTCCAGATAGTGAAGGATTTTCATTTAGTCATGGTACTTATAATGTTTTTGCTTTTGCTATAAATTTGAATAACTCTTTAATCAAGTATTCTACACTTTTAATAATCATTTTATCTTATTGTATCTGATGATCAGGGTTTCTTATTGCTATGCTTATTTTATGCTTCTATCATCCATTGCCCTTAGGGACTTATAACTTATGTTCATATTTCTATCCTATGATACTTCTTTTGAAATCTATTATTTTTCCTCCAGGTTTAGAATTTTTTGGAGTTTATTTATTTATTTTTGAGAGAGTAAGCATGAGAGAGGGAGCGGAAGAGAGAGAGGGAGAGAGAGAATCAGAAGCAGGCTCCATGCACTGTCAGTGTGGAGCCCAATGTGGGGCTTGACCCCACAAACCATGAGATCATGACTGGAGCTGAAACCAAGAGTTTGTCGCTTAACCAACTGAGCCAGTCAGGTGCCCCATTTTTTCCTTAGGTTTAGAGTCTTAACAAGCCTGAGTCAAGACAGTTATGGCTTCTTGACCAACTAGAAATCTAATTACTTTTTCAGAACACTAGAGCAATTAGACAGTTTGAAATCATAAATATGCTTAACATGCACCATGTACTTTGTTTTCTAGTGTTTTTTTACAGTGTCCTGCCAGATTAGAAATAGTCCTTCTGGAGTCAATTCTTTCACACGCATAGCAGTATTGCCATCTGAGGGAATAGGGATTATCCTCTAAATCCTTTCAAGAAATGTTAAATGTTAAATATGCATTTTTGTGGTAAAATAGTCAGGTTTCTGTATAAGAGTGAGATAGAGAATGGTGAACCAGCTTTAAACATCAACATGACCATCCTCTCTAATATCATTTTTAGTCATTCTAAAGAGGAGTTTAGAAAGCCTTAATTATAGGTAAATAGAGTATTGCACTTAATATAAATATAGAAAAATTTCCTGTATCCACTATACAAGTAACTACTAACTTCTAGATTGGTTTGTCATCATATAGATTATTTTCCACCATTAAATAGAAAATAAACATTTTAAAGTCAGAATATTATGTCCTGGGTTCTGAAAGACATCAACAAAAATACCTCTGGGTTGACAGGTTTATAATTGATTTGGAAATTTAAAATTTTGAGATTAATATACCAAAGGTATAAATTAGTTACAATGGTCAAACATATAAATTTACTGTTAATAAAAGCTTCTTTTTAATGGAAGATAACAGTTTTTAAATATTTATTTATTTATTTGGAAAGAGTGAGGGAGAGAGAGAATCCCAAGCAGGCCCCAGGCTGTCAGTACAGAACTCAACATGGGGGCTCAATCGCATGAATGGTGAGATCATGACCTGAGCCAAAACAGTCAACACTTAACCGACTGAGCCACCCAGATGCCCTTAAAAACTTTTACTTTAAATGAGAGTATAGTTATTTGTATTGCTTCAATAAGAATCTGTTCTCTTTTCTACCATCATATGATGGGAAAATAAAATTTTAACATAATCAGGCTGCAAATTACACTCAAGTAGATGAGACAAATTCAGTAATAAAAACAACTGTTTGTTTTGCATATAGAGTGATGCCTATAGCATGCTTCCGGAAACTCACCTGGTACTTGCCCTGATGGACTAGGGAATCTCAGCTCTATAGGTGGGAAAGAATGTTACTTTTTGGCAGGGTGTGGATTCTGAGAAATCTGAGTATCTTTTGAGAAAAGGGCAGCCTTACAATTACAGGTACTGTTAATCGGGTGGAGGTGAACTGGGTGGTATAGTCTGCTCTCAACTGAGCTAATAAACACATAGAAATAAATTAAAACCAGAAAGACTTTATAAACCTACAACCAGAAGTGAAATCTTGGGTCTTAGTATCGTATTGTTTCATTAAGAAAAATTACAAGGAGGTAATTATATGTGAATCAACATTTCTCATTATATTTACACAAATAAAATGGGTCAAAGTAAAATATGAAATCAATAATAACAACTGAGAAAATTGCTAAGCAAATGTAGGCAGACAAATGTGTCCTATGGGGGGCAGGGAATCATGACCACAGGAAGGACTGCAAAAACAGAAAGTGACACCTGGCACTGTCAGCAGTGTAAGCATGTGCCCCATGTCTCACCACTAACGAAAGAAAAAAAAATCCCTCAACATTCCACTCTTACATAAATAAAAACTAAAAGAATCTCTCTGCCTAGTTCTGTCCTCCAAATGAAACCTTGAGTATTCCCTGCAAGTTGCTAACTCCTAAGTGAAAATGACTTTATCCTTGACGTTCGCAATGCTGTTGTCTGAAGATAAGTTATGAACTTGGTGAATATGGTAACCACGATAAAATTGCTGTCTTCCACCATGAACAGACTGATGAGAACTTAAGCTTTCATAATACTGTTTGTTTGTTTAAAAATACTTGTCCTATTTTTTAATTTGTTGGGCCTGTTCTTCTGAAGTCTGACTTCCTCACATTTCTTTGCGAGTAAATGCTGCCTTCTATTTTTTTCCTACAGACTTTTGTTTCTGAGCCTTCCTTTCATGTTCCATACACACAAATCAGCAGGTGATGGAACCTGCAGCTAAATTTGGGGTTTTATGCTTCACTGTTCCCTTTCAGTGGAAAAGAATATTTTTGTTCTAGCCTTCTTTACAAAAGACCTGAAATTCACCCTGAACCAATACATGCCCTTTATATTTACCTTTGGCAAGGATTTAAATATTTCTAGCTCAGTGTTTTAAGACTCAATATTAGTTTACCCTACTGCTAATCTTGACTTAAGCTATGTTCTTGTGTTGTCTTATGCTCATATAATTGATCCAGTGATTTAGTAATAGCCTTAAGTTCTCAACAACTTAGGCGATGTGTTAGTCTTGTTATCTCTTTCTCTTTTTTTAATGTTTATTTCCTTTTGAGAGAGAGGGAGAGAGACAGAGTGCAAGCAGGGGAGGAGCAGAGAGAGAGATGGAGACACAGAATCTGAAGCAGACTCCGGGCTCTGAGCTGTCAGCACACAGCCCAACTCAGGGCTTGAACTCACAAGCCATGAGATCATGTCCTGAGTCAAAGTCAGACACTCAACTGACCGAGCCACCCAGGCACCCCTCGTCTTGCTATCTCTGAGCCATTTTCCCTCAATAGTCTTGCACTGCACCCCTGACTGCCCTTCCTCTATTTACTGACACAATTCTCCAAGCTGATTTGTCCATTCATTCAAATACCTAGTTTTAGGACCAGCACTGGCAGCTTGTCTGGGCTCACACTGGTTTTTTGGTTGTTACCATCTTCAGATCCTGAAAACATCATCTAGACTGTACATCACCTCCAGCCAGGCCTGCTTCCCCAGGGCCTACCTTAAAAGAGCAGATTTCCTTTCAAGTTCCATCTTCTCTCATCTGTTCCAATTCATGATAGTGAGAGATGCCATGCACTAATATATGACAAATGGTAATTTAGCAGAAAAAAATGTTATTTCAGGATGAGTTCAAGGAAAGCTTTTTGGTGGAGAGTCAGCTAAGAGCAGTTCTGATGATGGATAGTCCCGAGAGCATATGGATGGTGGAATGATGAGGTGGAAAATGAAGTAGATGCGTATGGACTTTCCACGTAGGAACCGTGTGAGCAAAAACACAAAGATGGGAAATGAGATGACTTTGACAAGGCCAGGCAGACAACTGAGATTATTTGGACCATCAGCGTTGGAAGCAGCTGGGCCTATGGGAATCAGTGGTCAATGTATCGAGCACGAGCACTGTTGGGAAATGTGACACAGGTTGGGTGACTTCTGTAGAGGGTGATCATTCCACAGGGGGAGTGGCTTTTTGGTTATAAACATGCTTGAAGTTTACTGAATGTTAAGGGCACCTTTCAGTTAAAACCTTACTGAAATTTAAAAAAAAAAAAAAACACCTTATTGAAAGTATGTTGACCTTTGATGACCCTCAGAGAGCACCAGCTAGATTGATGGTACAAGAATGTGAGAGGGCACTAGAGCAAATCTGTGCACGAATCCCTGCCATGTCATTTATCTACGGCTTCAGCTATATCCAGTGATTTGTTTGTTTTGACTGTGGTCAAAACTCCAGGTACAACACTATTGAAACAATAAATCCAGTTATAATAAATGACAGAGGGCATTCAAGCAGAGGCAAGAAGCAAAATCTTCTAAAAGTGTAAAGGTAAACTATATTAGGTCTTGCCCTTCCAACAAACTTCTCCAATATTTTCATGCTATAGCCCTGTCTGACTTCCTTCCAGCTGGATAGGACTCTTCGATTTGCTGATTTCCTCAATGGTGATTACCTGATTCTCTATTTTCCAAGTTAATGCATCCTGTTCATTGAGAAATGGCATTTTTAGACTACTACTAATATTTACATATAAAAAAGCTGGGTTTTTATCAAATAAAAGATTAAAATCAGGAATGATAAACAACAGAGAAATTAGAGTTTCTCTACCTGGAGATTAGTTACATACAGTATTAGAGAGGGCTGAAAGATAACAACCACCTCACAAAAGAATATAAAAATAGTTGGTGACTAGGAATCATAAGACTACTAACGAATTCAGGGTTTTGGCTATTTTTATCCTCACCTGAAAACAGTCTTTTAAAAAAAAAAGTATTTTGATTTACATCGCAGGAAAAAAGATTAGAGAAAAACATTAGAGAAAGCTGATGGCAGTCATTTCAAGTTTCAATTTCTATTTTCTTAAATTAACCATCCTTTTTGTAAACAACTTTTTAATGTCTTTGTAAAAGCATTTTTAATCCTATAGGTTTAACTATTGTATCTAGGAAATAGCCATTTCCACTGGGGAAGGATTAGGGTCTCATAAATGAGAATCAATATTTCATTTGAATAATGTCTCCAAAAAAATCCCAACTGTCAAAATAAAGGAGAGATTAAAGCCGTGATAATAACTTAGAAGACAGAGTGAGGCAGATGTGTGAACTAAGGGAAATGACTCAACACATTCAACAACATAAAATCGTGGCCTCAATTCACTCTGACAGCTGTTGTGCTACCTGCCTGCTGCCCAAGTCAAGTCAGTACATAAACAAAAGATACGAGGGGGACCAGGAGGATGCAAGGCCAAGTGCTTCCTGTGCTGTATCTTGGTCTCCATACTAGCTTATCAGTCACACTGCACTATGCAAGTTTTATTACTAAGGTTGATCTACTTTTAAGAAGCTGTGTGGTTTCAATGAAAAGAGCACTGAACTCTCAGCCAGAGACTTGAGTTCAAGCTCATTCAGGCTTTGTCACCAGCTTGTTAGGTGATTTTGAACAAATGGCTTAATTTCTCTCTTTCTTAACCACTTTCTTTGTAAAAAGTTCCCTGCTTTCCTTAAGGGGCTGTACTGAGGGTCAATATGCAGCAAGGTGAAGACAAAGTGGTCTCAATGATAAACTGTCTATCAGCAACTGGTTAATTTCTTAAATGGGTAGAACAAATTATGGAGATAGTTGGGCTGCGTGAGAAATTGTGCAAAGTGGGTACGCCACGAAAGACCCATCAAGATCTTTCCTTTCTTCATTGATCTGCACATGCTAAGCGCCTCCGTACAAGGTGCTCCTTAGCAGGTGCCCGGGTGAAAACTGCTGTTCCTGCCTGTGTTGACTGGGGAGCAGAATGAAAGAGGTTTCTTTTCCTCCCATCCTTTTGGATGTATGCTATAGGCAAAAAACAAAAACAAAAAGCACTACCTGTTTGGAAGAAAAGGACATAACTAACTTCTAGAAAAAAAGAATCACGTGTCAGCTAGAATGGGGCACCCCAGAGAAGGAAAAAAGAGATAACAAACAAACAAAAGAGATCAACCTGTGAAAAGGTTTAGAAAACCTTAGTGCTACAGAAAGGTTACATCTAAGAATATCTTTCTCAGTTGCTTTGCTTTTGGTGTTGAAGTGAACCTACTTCATCTGGATTGTTGTCTGAGTTCTTTTCAGGAGGTTCTTGGTGGGCTTGTTTGGGAGGAAGCAAACCCTTCTTTTATTCATCTATCTCTCTTCCACCACAAGTGATGTTTATTAAGATAAGATCTAAAAGGATATATATTATGCACATTTTTAATGCTTCTAGATAGGACTAAAGGCAAATATTACTACAATGATGGAGCACATAACAAAATTTGTTCTCCAGACAGTGAGAACTTATTTGAGAAAACACAGTGCAGGATTCTGTGCTCTTACCCAAGGGCCCAGAACAGACATGTGAAGTCACGGGGCAGAAACATCCCAAGGTTGTGGCTGCTGTCATTAGAAATAGGTGGTCAGAAGTGCCTTTTAAACTACAGGCAAATGAAAAGATAGATGTGAAAGCCCATCGCAAGGACAAAAGTATTATGCAAATATAAAATATGACTGTTCAAACGGATGACGAATTGAGGTGTCATGAAAAGAATTCCAGTACTGGACCAGAAGTCAGGAAGCATGAGCTTCTGGTTTCTCATCATTAAAATGAAGGAGTTGGATTTACAATCCCCCAGGGTCCCCTTGTGGGCTCTATGGGTTCTAAGTAACTGGTCATAACAAAATTGAGAGGGACATAATCAGGCCAGTCTGAAGCCAATAAATAAAATGGGAGTCTAAAGAAATAAATTGACTACTTCCTCTGCAACAGCTGTTAAAAGAAAAGGCCACATGAAACTATGTAGCAGAGTGAGTCAAGGCTCCAGAAATGAAACAGAAAACAAAGAAGGTGGGTTTCTGGTGATAGAGGTGACATGAAGAAAGACAGCATGGCTGCAAATGAAACAGTATGCACAGAGCAAAGCGCAACTAAACAATAGGCCGTTTTTAGTAAAGAAGTTTTGTCTAATGCCAACAGTTGAAAGGCAGAGAGAGAAAAGAAGTATATGGATGGATAATTCAATAGGGGAAAAGGGTCCAAGAAATAAGACTAACATTCCCCATGGAATGAACCATGAGTCCTGGAAGAATGAGGATCATAGGAGCCAGGCAATCACAATAGGGCCCGACACAAATGGAAGAAGCAGAACGAGAGAAATTGAACAGAGTGGAAATGGCTACTATTGTTTTATGATTAATTATTATTATTACCTCAGTATTTCCCATGCTCCAAAATATCTTACATCTATTTACCTCTTGAGAACGTGGTGCTTTATATTGAGAGGAGAACATGAGAATTTCTAACGGGCATACTCTTAAGAGAAATATGAAGAGGTACCTGAGGATAATTACCCTGCACACAGCAATTATTCAAAGGAGATTTAAGTTGCATCCTGGGAAAAGAGAATAGAACCAGAAGTAAGTAAAACAACTTCTGAAGCCAAATAATATCGGACAACATGCTGGAATATAAAATGAAAGTCCACGTGCTTGTATATGTGTGCTAACAGTCTGGATTGTAATAACAAAAAAGGAAAGACAAAAAAAAAAAAAAAAGAAAAGCAAGAGGCAAGTTGATAACAAATTATAGTACATTTGTATAACACTGTGATGGCTATACTGTATTTTCAGAAATGTGATCTCAATTGAACTTTAAAACTCCCTTGTGATGGAAGATGGCACCTTTCCTGAAAATGTCAAAATTCATTTCTCAAAACTTGAAAAATTGGCAGCACGTAAAGGATGAACAAATTGCATTAGAAATAGGAATACATTTAAAATGTAAGACATACTTTTTAAATATTTTAAACTTTTCTTGTGCAACTAACACATCATTGTAGTAAAAAATTAGAAAATATTGAGAAGGAAAGATTAGTCATCTATAAACTCATCACCTTTTTATGGAAATTTTCAACATTTAAAAAATAGAGAGCATTAACATATCTCCTTGTTCTCATCATCGATGTGCAACAATCATCAACATTCTGTCAATCTTGCCACCTATGGCCACCCCCTCAGCTCAACACACAGTTTTGTCAAGTGATACTGGAATATTTTAAATCAAATTTCACCCATCATAACATTTTACCAGAAAATACTTCGGTGCACATCTCTCACAGATAGGTTTTAAAAAAATACAGTGAGATATCATCTCACACCTGTCAGAATGGCTAAAATCAACAACACAAGAAACAACAAATGTTGGCAAGGATGTAGAGAAAAGGAACACTTACGCCCTATTGGTGGGAATGCAAACTGGTGCGGCCACTCTGGAAAACAATATGGAGGTTCCTCAAAAAGTTAAAAATAGAACTATCCTATGATCCAGCAATGGCACTACAGTAGGATATTTACCCAAAGAATAAAAAAAAAAAAAAAAAGAAAAAAAAAAAAACCTTTTTCAAAGGGATACATGAACCCCTTATTTTATAGCAGCATTATTTACAATAGCCAAATTATGGAAGCAGCCAAATTATGGAAGATTTTAAAGTGTCTATTGATTGATGAATGGATAAAGGAGATGTGATATATATGCATATATGTGTATGTATATACATGTATGTGTGTCTGTATATATATATACACACACATATATGTGATGGAATATTATTCAGCCATAAAAAAGAATGAAATGTTGCTATTTGCAATGACATGGATGGAGCTAGGGAGCATAATGCCAAGCAAAATAGTCAGAGAAAGACAAACACCATATGATTTCACTCATATGTGGAATTTAAGAAACAAACAAATGAGCAAAGGGGAAAAATAGAGAGAACGACAAATCAGACTCTTAATTACAGAGACTCTAGAAACAGACTCTTAATTATAGAGAACAAACTGATGGTTACCAGAGGGAAGGTGGCGGGGGGAGGGGAGGGGTGGGTTAAATAGGTGATGGGGATTAAGGACGGTGCTGGTTGTGATGAGCACCGGGTGATGTATGGAAGTGTTGAGTCACTATACAGTACACCTGAAACTAATATAACACTGTATATTAACAAACTAGAATTAAAATAAAAACTTAAAATTAAAAAACAATAAAATAAAATGTAAAAATACAACCACAATGCCATTATCACACATAGCAATGTTAATAATTATTTCTTAATATGATTTCCCTAATTTTCTCAAAAATGTATTTTAATAGTTACTGTTTTTTACAAATGGGGATACCTATGAGGATTTTGTGACAAACCAAAATTTTTTAATATATATTTTAGAGAGAGATCAAGAGAGAGAGAGAAAGAGAATCTTAAGCACACTCTGCATGGAACCCAATGCATTGTTCGATCACACAATGCTAGGATCATGACCTGAGCGGAAATCAACAATGAGACATTCAACCAACTAAGCCACCCAGGCACCCCTGTGAAAACCAATTTTTTTTTTTCTAATTTTATTTTATTTATTTATTTTTTATATATATATTTTTTTTAATATATGAAATTTACTGTCAAATTGGTTTCCATACAACACCCAGTGCTCATCCCAAAAGGTGCCCTCCTCAATACCCATCACCCACCCTGCCCTCCCTCCCACCCCCCATCAACCCTCA